>NC_057810.1:50065834-50365834 GCF_018294505.1 Triticum aestivum
TCTCCCCCTCCCTCTCTCTCTCTCTCACGGTGAAAGCAGTGTGTTCTTTCATCCCCCCTCTCTCCCTCTCTGATTTATGGTGTCAGGGGTGTAATAGAGGTCAAATAAGCGACATTAAGGTACAACTCTTTGATTTGTTTCTAATCTTACACAATTGTACCTTCATGCCTTGTAGAAGGTGTTTTCCTTTTCTGTGATTAATTAGCTTTGTTGATCGTAAATTTGTGAACTGGGTAAAAGAAGAAAGTGAAATATGTTGTGTATGTTGTCTTCTAGCAAGGATTCATGCAACTGGTAAACTAAAAGTCTTAACACACTTCAACTTACTTGGGAAGTTCCTCTCCAACGATCATCTTCTGTTCTGTTTGGTCTTTGATACATTACTTGCATTTGCCAGGATATGCGCTCTGCATATGCTTTCCTGAACTGAATACAACTTTCATTCATCGTGTACAATATATGAAGTTCCTCTCCCACAATCTTTCTTTTGGACTAGTTTCTCCCACAATCTTTTATTCTGGTGGATATCTGAAGTTCAGATATGTATGTCAAGTTAAACACTTTAGCTTTTCAGTTGCATGAACGGTATGCACTTGAAGAATATATTGTATACAAACAAACATCTTAAGTCTACGGTGTGAATGTTGATTGAGCTATGGCGTCATATATATTTAGACAACTTATTTCACATATGGAAATGCCCAAGTTCGGCACATAACGTTTAGATGAAGCTTATTTATTTGAGTGGTCAGCAGTCAGTCTGCAGGTCAGAAGTTTACAGTGATTTCACTTACGATGATGTTTTAGTTTGGATATAAGTTAAAACAATACACAACGAAATCTCAACTCATGGCAATCACGCCAATAGTGTACAAACATTTGTGTTTGTTCTCATATGCAGTTTGTTGTCCCATATGTAATTAAGCAGGAATTAAATATTATATTTGCTTTGCTTAATTACTACAAGGAAAATTATTCAATAGTTAATGCGAGCATAGCTTTGCGCATTTTTGACTTTAGCTCCCCTCTCAGACCTTGTAGTGCTACACGCCTACACCTGGTCCTGTCACCACCCACAGCAAGGACAGTAACCATCTGGAGGGGAGTTTTTAGCAGATCTGAGGTACTTGTAATAATTTTTTTGATATGAATGAAACACGTCAACATGTTTTATACCTCTATGCGTTTATCAGTAGGTGTTCTCAGCTGATTGTGTTTTCGCTGTTGTGAAGCCATGCATTTACTCACAGTTTTCAACCAGCACAATTTTATAGATTTGAACTATACAAACATTAGATAGAAACTAGAGTTTGGGGCTGCAAGGTTATGATTTATGCTAATTCTTCTCCACTATGCAGTGCCTAGTTTGGACCAATCTAGCTCAATTGGATAGGTTTTGTTTGTTAATGAAATTACGGTGATATCCCATGAAAATAAATAAATGCATTATGGTGATGTTGAAACAACATTCTCCTGTCTGCCGTTTTGTTTATGACATCTTAATAGTTTGGCAGAGGAGAATGCGGCCTATAATGTATACTATATCAGTGAAAGATGTTTTACAGTGATTTCACCTAGCATAATGTTTTACTATGGATATAAGTTTAAACGATACATAATGAAACCTCAACTCACGTCAATCATGTCAATATTTTACAAACATTTGTATTTGTTCTCATATGCAGTTCGTTGTTCCAATTATGTAATTTAGTATGAACTAAATATTTCATTTTCTTTGCTTAAGTAGAACAAGGGAAATTAGTCAATATTCATAATGCAAGCATATCCTTGCGCATTTTTTTACATTAACTCAACTCTCGGACTTTGTAGTCCTACACGCCTACACCTGGGCCTGCCACCGTCCACAGCAAGGACAATAACCATCTGGAGAAAAAATTAACCATCTGGAAAGGAGTCGTTAGCAGATATGAGGTACTTGTCATATTTAGTTTTTTTAATGAATGGCACACATCGACATGTTTTATACCTCTATGCTTTTATTAGTATTTTTTATGAGCCGATTGTGTTTTGTTTGTTGCCAAGCAATGCAATTACTCACAATTTTCAACACCACAATTTGCTAATGTTCTCCGGTATGTGGGGACTAGTTTGGACTAATCTATCACAATTGATGGTGATTTTCCATGAAAATATGATGATTTCCCATGAAAATAAATAAATGAACTATTTGATGGAAATATGCCCTGGAGGCAATAATAAAATGGTAATTTTTATATTTTGTTAATCATGATAAATTTTTATTTTTTATGCTACAATTGTATTGACCGGAAACTTAAATACATGTGTGGATACATAAACAAATACCGTGTCCCTAGTGAGCCTCTACTAGACTAGCTCGTTGATCAAAAGATGGTTAAGGTTTCGTAACCATAGACATGAGTTGTCATTTGATAACGGGATCATATCATTAGGAGAATGATGTGATGATAAGACCCATCCATTAGCTAAGCATATGATTGTTCAGTTTATTGCTATGCTTTCTTAATGTTATATACATATTCCTTCGACTATGAGATCATGCAACTCCCGGATACCGGAGGAATGCCTTATGTGCTATCAAACGTCACAACGTAACTGGATGATCATAAAGATCCTCTACAGGTAACTTCGAAGGTGTCTGTTGAGTTGGCATGGATCAAGATTAGAATTTGTCACTCTGTGTATTAGAGAGGCATCTCTGGGCCCTCTCGGTAATACACATCATGAGAAGCCTTGCAATCAAAGTGACTAAGGAGTTAGTTATGAGATGATGTATTACAGAACAAGTAAAGAAACTTGCCGGTAACAAGATTGAAATAGGTATGAAGATACCGATGATCGAATCTCAGACAAATAACATACCGATAGATAAAGGGGATTACGTATGTTGTCATAAGGTTCAACCAATAAAGATCTTCGTAAAATATGTAGGAACCCTATTAGTTATTGACCGGAGAGGTATCTCGGTCATGTCTACATAATTCTCGAACCCATAGGGTTCGCATGCTTAACGTTCGTTGACGATATAGTGTTGTCTCTACTCTTAATCTCTGAGTTAATAGTCTCGCCTCACGGTTTATTTTCGCCTGCACATCCCACCTCCCCTGGTTTTTTGTCCTATCGATGGTTTATGCCAAGACCGATACCCACCCCCGCACACAGAAAAGAACGAGAGCTTTCCCCACCGATTTTCATCTATCGCGGACATCCCGCACCGGTTTTCTAGCGCGCTAGCCTTTCCCACCGGTCTTTCTAATCAACAATTTGCTTCTAATCAGCGAACGATCAAAGATCAAAATTCTTTCCTTCTAATCAACACTTTCCTTCTAATCAGTGAACACCAATCAACCAAGAAAACGACCAAATATCAACACTTTCCTTCTAATCAATACTTTCCTTCTAATCAAAACTTTACGTATACAACTCTCCATATGTGCCAATCTCACCCACCAGCATTCTGAGGAGTTTTCTTTTTGGTCGCCGCGATTTTATGGCCGCAGCATTTAGGTGTCTCGCTGATTTGGTGTGTGGATTTGTTGGTGGTGTCCCAAGACGGCTGGGGATTTGAATGCCGGCGATGTTGTTCACGGATGGCCTAGACCGGGATGCGATCAAGTTGGTGCAGAAGGTGAGCGGGCAGCGGCGGCCTCATGACACCGTCAGAGAAGTTCAGGAGAGGCCACGTGCCGCGCGCATCGCTGCCGCTGCACGCCGCATACGGGAGCGCCTCCACAGCCTCCGACGTGGGGCAAGTCCTCGAACACCGAGGAGGTCGAGATCTGCAGCTGCGGCAGTTACTCCGTGGTAGGCATCACCACGCCGCCGCACGGCCGTGCACCGTACCGGCCGCCGCCGCCACGGATTCCCACGGGCGACGCAGATGCCCCCTGTTAGACTGTAAATACGTAGACTCTGTATACACTTTGTATTGTACCCTTTGATACTTCTATATATATAAGATAGCCACACCCCGTTTAGGTATGATTCCCTTTTCACCTATCGTCTCTCCTGTCTAAAAGGTATGGTTCCCTTTTCCGTCGATCTTCTCGAGCCTTCGATCTTAATATTTTTTTCTCACGCCCATGCGCATAGCAATCACATCGATCGATCTTAGGGCATCTCCAGCCGTTGCCCCCCCTAGGGGGCGTCTAAAAGCGCCGCCTGGGGGTGAGCCGGCGAAAAAAAAGGCCCTGGGGGCGAGTCCTCGCCCAGCCGTCGACCCCCAGGGCCGCCTACAGGCGAGTTTTTAAAAAAAGGGGGGGCCCGTTCGGCGAAGTTATAACAAAGAGCAGTTAAATTTCGTTCGAACATGGCGAATTTCGGCCAAATTCGCCCATTTTCATTACATTATTAAGCTAACCTAAAAAAGAAAGGCGCTGAAGTCGTCGCCGCCGTCGCTGCCATCGTCGTCGTCGACCTTCTCCTCCTTGACGCGCACGCCCCGGCTGGACCCGACGTCGCCATGGTGGACTGGCGGCGGCGCGTCGTCCTCGTCGTTGTCGCACAGGACGACGACTCCGTCTTCGTCGCGGCCGCGTCGGCGCTCCTCGAAGCTGCGCAGTTCGGCGCGCTGGCGCTCCTTCGCCTTCTCCCGGCGCGCCTTCTCCATCGCAATGGAGTCCTGGCGCGCCCATTCCAGGGCCGCGTCGTCGTCGACGAGCTCCGCCTTCGCCAGCGCCGGAACTGGCTCCGTCTTCACCGGTGCCAGTCCCGGCTCCGTCTTCACCGTCGCCAGTCCCGGCTCCGTCTTCGGCTTGACGAAGCACGGAGGAACCGAGGACGAAGCGCACCGGCCGCCCTCGTGGATGACGATGCCGGCGCTGCGAGTGCGCCGACCGAGCGGCGACTCCGCCGCAGGCTCGGCCTTGACGGCGAGCAGGGCCGGAGCGCCGAAGGAGTGCGAGGAGGATTGGGAGGAGGAAGAGGAGGAGGAAGACCCGAACCGCCTTGGCGCCCATGTCCCGACGCGCCGGTGCGTCGCCGGGGGGTATGCCAACGGCGGGTCGTTGCCGCCCTCGAGGTGTGTGAGCACGCCCTCGAGTGTGCGGCCGGGGACGCCCCACCAGAGGTGGCGCCCCTCGCTGTTCTGCCGCCCACCGACCACCGGCGCGCCGTTGGTGGACTCCAGACGCTGCTGCTGGCGGCGCTCGAAATACGCCGCCCAGGTGGCGTGGTTGTCGGCGGCGTACTGGGGGAGGGAGCGTTGGGCGTCGGGGAGGGACGCGCGGACGATCTCAACCTCGTCGGCGAAGTACTCCGGCTTCACCGCGGCGTCGGGCAACGGGGGAATGGGCACTCCCCCGACGCTGAGCCTCCATCCCGATGGCCCGGCGCGCATGTCCGGCGGCGCCGCGATGTTCGCCTGGAACAGGAGCCAGGACTCCAGAAGGCGGAGCGAACGGCGGCCGAAGCCGTTGGCTGCCGCCTCGTCCCCGGGGAAGCGTTCTGCCATGGGGACGGCGACGGCGCGCGGGAGAGGTAGGGAGAGGGAGGGTCTGGACGGCGGCGAGGAGCGGGGCGGGGCTGGTGTGGGCACAGGAAGTGGAGTGGAGGCCGCCGACTTTTATAGCCGGGCCGCGCCGTGTGTACGCGTGCGAGGGAGGGGAGGCGTCGGCGCCGCCCGTGACGCGCCGCCCGTGAAGGAATCAATGGCAAGGCTGACCGGCGGCAGCCTTGCCATTGATTCCCCGCGGAAGCCGAGGCCGTTGGGGGAAGACGAGGCGCCGGGTCGCTGACGCGGCTGGCCCGCGGCTTCTTCGCGCCAAAACAACTCGCCCCGGCGCCCCCGGGCGCCCCCCAGCGCGCCGGGTTCGGGCTGGGTCCGCCGGCGCTGTTTTCGGCCCAAGCCGGCGATTTTCGGCGTCCTGGGGGCGCGACTGGACCGTTTTTTCGGCGCCGGCGCGAAAAAATCGCCTGGGGAGGCCTTCTTGGAGGCGCAGCTGGAGATGCCCTTAGCTCTTTCTTTCCCGGCTTTCATAGCGACCGACACCACCAATTGGACTAGCCCCCAAAAGCCTAGCTACGATCTCATAATCGATCGGACTAGTCTAGCTATACAAGCCCAACCAGTGTACGACCGAAACGGAGTTAACAAAAGGTACGATCGAAACGAACGATCTCAGTGTTCTTGACTCCTTGTTCGTTTTATATGCTGCTACCCAAGCTAATCGGCGTCTATTTCCTCCCAGACCAAGCCCTAGCCGTGTGAGTGTAGGCTGTCCGAGGTGCGCCATCATCTGACTTGAGCTCTTGCCAGAGGGAAGCTTCTTCGGCAGCGCCTTTGGAGCAAAGGCGGAGCCAGAATTTCTCGAAGCCTAAGGCTAAAACTATGTGACTAATAATAACGTCAAATACCATGCATACCAGTGCGTGTTAGAAGTATGCTACAAATTCACATTAAAAATGAAATATGAATTCATTATTACCACGAGAGAAAATTCAAATAAACTAAATAGTTTAATAAAGTGCATAATTGCAAACATTGGTAGCTAATAAATGAAGACATGCTTAATTTGAGGCCATAGTTTCTTCACTATCAACAGTAGAAGGACCTGGAGCCGCAAACACAAAATCATGTATTTAAAATCAAGACAATGGACACAGACCAAGTCAATTGTTCATATGAATTTGGCCCAGAAAAGGAACATAATATACTATTATCACTGGCGAAGCTTCACAGGAATGCTTGGAGGGGCCAAAGACAAAAGGGAAATTTCCGAGGGGGCCAAAAGACTTCTGTTTTCCAATGAAATCTCTCCTAAAAAACTATGGGTATGTCTAGAACTCAGTCGACTAAGGTTTAACGAAGTCTCAATCGAGTTACGTCAGCGTGTTTCTTTTCCTACAAGCGTCACGTTTGGATGCTACAAAAGGTGACAAAAAAAGTTACGATTGTATTGCAAACAATGACAATAAATGCTACAACCATTCGAACTGAAATGCTACAACTGTCAACGAAGGGTTGCAACCGGTTAGATGACGTGCTACAACCAACGAGGACTACATGCTACAACTAGCAAGACGGATGTTGCATCCGGTAAAAAGGTTGTTGCAAACGATGGTATAAAATGCTGCATGGTCAACTGAGACTTAAATCTCAGTCGACTGATTTTTAACAGGCCCTAAAAATATTCAGAGGATTTTGTACATACTGGGGGCCATGGCCCCTGCAGACTTGTGTGTAGCTCCGCCGGTGACCATTATCACGAAGTGCACAAGGCAATAGCCCTTGCCTTTCCTCGGTTGGTTGTCGGATACCAGGATCAGCATTATTGTCATCTGGATTAAGCTCCGCAGATTGTTCATTTTCTTTTGCATAACTAGCTCCGGCTCCTGCTGATTTTAGGTATTGTTGGATGTAGGCTGGTCGGAGTTGCTTAAAAAAATAAAACGTGTGTGTCTGTGTCCTTTTTAACGAGGATTTCTATCACTTTCCCTGTTAACAAATAACTGAAATAAAATTGACTAAAGTAATAGTATTCCATCCGTTTTTATGTACTATGTGTATTAGCGTTGGTCAAAGTCAAGCTTTGTAAACTTTGATAACGTTTATAGACAGAAATATTAATATATACATTAACAAATAAATACCATTAGGTTTTTTATTGAATATACTTTCACATCATATAGATTTGTTATTAACTTATTATAACTGTTCATATTTTTTCTATAAACTTGGTCAAACTTTATGAAGTTTGACTTCAGTCAAATCTAATATGCAGAGCAAACAAAAATGAAGGGAGTACAATTTAACATCTTGATCTAGAACTAGCAGAATTATATGATACAACAAACTTGAAATTACCTGTCTAAGAGCAACTCTAGCAGACCCCGCAAAAGGCCCCGACCAGCAAAATAACCGTCAAAATATGGGTCGGTGCGGAAAATCCAGCCCGAACAGACCACGAAACGCGGCGGACCCGCAAAATTTTTTGAGCAAAAACTCGGCCCAAACCCGCGTATTCGCGGGTTTCCGCCTCGCCCCTATGGTGCCCCGTATCGCAGTGAAGCAGTTGGTGGGAGGGACATTTCAGCCCGCGCTCCTTTCCCCACCTCCTTCTGCCGCCGCAAGCCACAGGTTCCGCCCGTCCGCCACCGCCGATTCCAGCCAAATCTGCAGGCCGAGTCGCGCCGCCGGGGCGTCCTTCACCATTCACTACCGGTAGGCTGCACCGCCCCCGCGGATCCGGCGAGAAGAGCTGCCCCTCGTCGCTGTCGCCGCCGGGGATCGATCGCGCTCAAGACGCCCCTCATCGCCGCCGGTTAGTGTTTTTTGTGCTTCGTGTCGATGGAATTGAGCCCGGTTGGTTGACGCAGCGTGCGCATCTCGTTCATGTAGATGGAATTGAGCCCGTGCGAGAAGTTTCTGCACTCCGATTCATCCAATTCGGACGACTCAAATATTGAGATGATGCTCTCAAATTTTGGCAGCAAACATTGGTGATGACTCTTGCCGTCAAGGAGCACGAAGATGAGAACCGAAAGAGGCGGCGAGGATCGACCGTCGAGCGTCTTTGCATCCTTCGGGATTGCCATCTCGGGAACGAGATGTTGATGCAAGACTATTTCGCGGAGAATCCAACGTATCCACCGCACCTCTTCTGGAGAAGGTACCGAATGCGCCGACCCCTCTTTGTGAGAATTGTTCAAGCTTGCGAGGCATATTGTTGGTATTTTACTCAACGAAGAAATGCTACGGGCTTGAAGGGATTTAGTGCATATAAAAAAATCTCGGAAGCTATGCGGGTGATTGCATATGGTGTTCCTGCTGATTATGCCGATGAGTATCTCCGCATTGGTGAAGATACAACAATTGAGTCAGTGCGTAGATTTGCGAAAGTGATCATCCGTGTCTTTGGTCCTGAATATCTTCGGGCACCGAATGAGGATGACACAAAGAAATTGATGGCATCTAATGAGAGGAGTGGTTGGCCTGGCATGCTAGGTTTGTATGCATTGGACATGGAAAAATTGCCTGAAGGCATGGCAGGAAATGTATTGTGGCATGTCTCGTGATGCAGCAATTGTGCTAGAGGCCATAGCATCTGAGGATTTATGGATTTGGCATTGCTTCTTTGGTATGCCTGGCACTCTCAATGATATCAACGTGTTGCAACTATCTCATTTGTTTGCTAGGCTTGCTATTGGTGATGCTCCTTCTTGCAACTACACTATCAATGGGAATGAATACACAAAAGGGTACTATCTTGCAGATGGTATATACCCTCCTTGGTGCACATTTGTCAAGAGCATCAAAGAACCCAAAACTAAAAGACAATGTCAGTTCGCAAAAGTGCAAGAGGCAGCCTGAAAAGACATTGAAAGAGCATTCGGGGTTTTGCAATCTAGGTTTCCCATTGTTCGTGGTCCTGCTTGTTTTTGGGACAAGCGGACCTTGAAGAACATCATGGCATGCTGTGTTATTCTTCACAACATGATTCTCGAAGATGAGAGAGGCATGAACTTGGAATTCTTCTACGACAATGTGGGCAGCCGTGTCAAATCAGCTAGAGACCCTAACCGCATTAAAGCTTTTCTTCAAACGTACAAGGAGATTGAAAATGCAAACACCCACTTTCAGCTTCAGGAGGATCTCATTGAGCACCATTTGCAAAAGGCTGGACAGTAACAAACTCATTTTTCCATTTATTTGTATTTGTATTTGTATGTGGGACAAGTTTTGTATTGCATTATTTGTATTTGTATTCGGTGATTTAAATAATTATTTGTAGTATGGATGATTGTTGAATTGTGTTGGTATTGATAATTATGGTGTGGTATTGATATTTTGCGGACCAGTGGGATGCGGGATGCAGCGGCGCAAGAGTAGACCCCTCAAAGCTGACCCGTAAAAAGGTATATTCCGTGAATATCCTTTTATACGGGTCCGTTTGGGGGGTCTGCCTCTGCGGCCTTCCGCGCCGGCCCGAGAAGACATTTTTCCGTAAACTGCAAACGCGTTTTGCAGGCTGGCGGGATGCATGGTCTGCTAGAGTTGCTCTAAGGCATTGGCCAAGCTCTACATTGGCGGGCATGGGTAAGTTTTTGCTGACCTGTTTGGTTTTGCCGTAAAAAAGTAACAAGTTGAGAATTGGCATTTTGTACTTCTACGGGGCACCATTTACGGGTCATTGGCAGCAAACTGAACGAGTCTATGCAGAATTTTGTGGTGCATCAGTTTAGCATTACCAAATGTTGGCTAAGCAAGCCAAACGAGCCTCTCTTTGTTGTTTGTGATTTCACAATTTGATGTAAAGGTGAGTTCACAATCTGCTGGTGCTAGGAGTAACATCACACACTCCAATACAACTTTGCTTATGTGGCACATATTTAATGAAGAGAGAGGTGCTTGTGGTAACTAGCTAAGTTAACGGAACATCACACACTCCAAGAAACAATGAGTCTATAACCTAATAAATACATCGTTGCATGACACTAAATAGATGTTCCTACCCACTATGAAGGTAGTAACATAGTCTAGGGAAGTGTGTAAGTTACTAGTTTATGTTCTTGCCCATTGTGACCAGCCTAAGAATAGCAGTAATTACAACCAGTATAGCCATCGTAATAGTTGCTCGAGCACCGATTATGGTCATCCATGCTCATCCAGGCAAGATTATCTGGTAGGTTATCAATGGCAATAGGGTTGCACACTGCCATGTTAAGGTACTGCAGGTCATGGCAATTGTCTAGGATAGCTACCAGAACTTCCCTACCGAAGGTACAACCGACAACATCCAAGAAACGTAGTTTGCGTATCCTTGGAGCCGCAAATGTTATCGCATAATCAGCATGGCAGTGCTTTCCTGAGACATGTCTGAAATGCTTTAGCAGTGGGCTTGCTGTAGCGACAAGTTCATATACCTCCCTACTATATATTTGGGGACATTTCGGAATCTCGAGCTCCTCAAGTAGAGGTGACATCTTAATCACCGTGGCAAATCCTTCATCCGAGACATAGCACCTATGGAGATGGAGGCACTTTAGCGCAGGTGCCCTGCAATATATGACAAATAAATAATTAAGAATGCAATTAATCAAAGAGAAAGAAATGAAGATGCATCATATTCTCCCTAGTTAATCCAACCAAACTATAAAAAACCCTAACAACGGGGGACAGACTTTCGGAAGGTTTGGGATATATATTACTAGATACATCTGTATTTAGACAAAAACGATGTGGCGAGCTGGCACTGGCTTCGATATCGGTGGTAGTTTTATAGAGTGCGAGCGGTAGTACGTAGGTCGGTTTGCTGGCCTGATCACAGCCCGTGTAAAAACGGCGCTGTTATCTGATTCTGACAGACGTAACATATTGGAGATCCACTTTTTCCGGAGCGACTCAGACGGCTCCCGATCCACTTTTTCGTGCGACCTTCCTTGATGCAAAAGGTTGATGAATCATAAAAGGTTACCAAACATGTTGAATGAACAGGGACATCAAGCATACTATGCCTGATCGATGCACCCAGACCCGAATAATAGGCATGGAGGAGGATTACCATCACAAACACACTAGAATATTCTTACGCCATGCAGAAGAAACAGGATTTGTAATCTGGGATGCACGCCATTGATATAGAATGCTAGCCTATGATCGGAACAAATATAGGTCATCACAAACATGATTAAAAGACATAGTAGCACGTCCAAAATCCCAATTTCGCCATGTCCGATTTTATTCGTTCGTCCACAAATAAGATACAACTATGATAAGTGTAAATTTCTTGCACATGTACACGGACAGTAAATGTATCTTGCTCCTATCTGACTCACTAGGCGTTTCAATATAATATGTTGGGATATCACGCACAATTAATAGCACAACCAAGGTCAATGTGATGATCCTCGTAAAGATGGGACGGCGAAAGATGACGTTGGCGGATCGAAGAGCGTGCGCATGCAGTGTGTGTTGTGGATCGGCTAGGTCTGTTTGTGCTCTCGGCTCACCGCAGGGCGGCCTCGTGAGGCCAGCAGATTAGATAATGTGAATTGGTGCGGTTAGAGCACATTCTCAAGCTTGTAGGTGTAGTGACATAGATCGCCAGGAATGTGGCTTTGGGTTGATCCTTTTATTTATTTTGTCAGACTCTGTTTAGTAACACAATAAAGATGGATATATGCATCACTCGTTGCAGAGGCCGAGGGTTATCCTTCTTTTCAAAAAAAAACAACAATAGTGCAACCTCATCTTGTGTTTAACGCCAAGAACTAGCTAGCAGGGACAAGATTACATAGAAAACAATATGAGGCTGAAGATTACCAAACATGCTGGGAAAAGGACATCATAATGTGCCCGATGCAATTCATCATGAGTTTCTTGGTGACTATGGATCTTTTATCACGATTCACAACCATACCAGATAACTATTAGGCCATGCAGAACAAGATTAACAAACTAGGGATGCACACTATCCGATGATTGAAGCAGATGCCACCGGATAAAATGATTAAAAACATAGTCCACAATCCAAATACCAATCTTGACGTGCACTGAAACTGCAATTTGGTTCGGTTGTCCCATAGATATAAGATGTATGTCAACATCGCACTAGTACATTACCCCTAATGAAGCTATATAGTCACTAACATGTTTGGTAGTCTTCCTACATGCTTGTTATCTGGGATTGGGAGCATCAATCAGATTCAGGCACGGTTTGCTTGATGTTCCTGTTCATCCATACCTTTTCCCTTGTGTTGTCCATCCTTGTTCTTTTGATTAGCTCTACTGAAGATAGAACCATCATACATGATTTCAGTTGCGTTCTTGATCCAAAGCTGAGCTCATATCAGGCGTTTATCTATGTTCTCTAGATCATGCAAACTTTTGATGCTAGTTTAGTTCACTAACTTAAGTTCAGTCATTTGTTGCTACTATCTATGTTTCATTTGTGGAGAACCGTGGCTATATTAAATTTATATGGATCATCACAAAAGCACCTGAATATTATTACACCATGTAGAAGAAACCATGATTCAGAAATGGAGGGTGCATGCAGGGGCGGAGCTATGTACATTCCTGAGGGGGCTGTGCCCCCCCCACCCTTGCCCCCATCTCCCTCTCTCTCTCTCTCTCACATACAACACTTTGTGAACTTGGGAAGTTCCTCTCCCACAATCATCTTGCCTATGCTATAAAAGTGTATCTATGTGACAACCACCACCGCTTTACAACAGACAGCTAAGCCAAAACTTTCTAAGTGAGCTTCGGATTAGGCAATGGAGTACTGGGGCTTGTTTCTCTTTTCTGGCACTTGCTGACTTTCTTTTCTTTTGCTTCTCGTACCCTTCTTAGGTGCTCTCTGTAACTGGCCTTCCCTTCTAATCAATGAATTTGACAGAGCAACTGCCAACATTCAAAAAAATAAATACTGGGGTTTGCTACTTGTTTCTCTTCATCTCTCTCCCTCATCCCCCCCTCTCTCTCACTCCCCCCGCGCGTCTTTCTCTTCCCCCTCCCTCTCTCTCTTTCACAGTGAAAGCAGTGTGTTCTTTCATCCCCCCTCTCCCCCTCTCTAATTTATGGTGTCAGGGGTGTAATAGAGGTCAAATAAGCGGCATTAAGGTACAACTCTTTGATTTGTTTCTAAGCTCACACAATTGTACCTTCATGCCTTGTAGAAGGTGTTTTCCTTTTCTCTGATTAATTAGCTTTGTTGATCGTAAATTTGTGAACTGGGTAAAAGAAGAAAGTGAAATATGTTGTGTATGTTGTCTTCCAGCAAGGATTGATGCAACTGGTAAAATAAAAGTCTTAACACACTTCAGCTTTATTTGGGAAGTTCCTCTCCCACGATCATCTTCTGTTTTGTTTGGTCTTTGATACATTACTTGCATTTGCTAGGATATGCACTATGCATATGCTTTCCTGAACTGAATACAACTTTCATTCATCATGTACAATATATGAAGTTCCTCTCCCACAATCCTTTTTTTTTTGGACTAGTTTCTCCCACAATCTTTTATTCTGGTGGATATCTGAAGTTCAGATATGTATATCAAGTTAAACACTTTAGCTTTTCAGTTGCATGAACGGTATGCACTTGAAAAATATATTGTGTACAAACAAACATTTTAAGTCTAGGGTGTGAATGTTGATTGAGCTATGGCGTCATATATATTTAGACAACTTATTTCACATATGGAAATGCCCAAATTTGGCACATAGTGTTTAGCTGAAGCTTATTTATTTGAGTGGCCAGTAGTCAGTCTGCAGGTCAGAAGTTTACAGTGATTTCACTTACAATGATGTTTTAGTTTGGATATAAGTTAAAACAATACACAACGAAATCTCAACTCACGACAATCATGCCAATAGTGTACAAACATTTGTATTTGTTCGCATATGCAGTTTGTTGTCCCAAATGTAATTAAGCAGGAATTAAATATTATATTTGCTTTGCTTAATTACTACAAGGAAAATTAGTCAATAGTTAATGCCAGCATAGCTTTGCGCATTTTGACTTTAGCTCCCCTCTCAGACCTTGTAGTGCTGTACGCCTACACCTGGTCCTGTCACCACCCACAGCAAGGACAATAACCATCTGGAGGGGAGTTTTTAGCAGATCTGAGGTACTTGTGATAATTGTTTTTGATATAAATGACACACGTCAACATGTTTTATACCTCTATGCTTTTATCAGTAGGTGTTATCAGCCGATTGTGTTTTGGCTGTTGCGAAGCCATGCATTTACTCACAGTTTTCAACCAGCACAATTTTATAGATTTGAACTATACAAACATTAGATAGAAAGTAGAGTTTGGGGCTGCAAGGTTATGATTTATGCTAATGCTTCTCCACTGTGCAGTGCCTAGTTTGGACCAATCTAGCTCAATTGGATAGGTTTTGTTTGTTAATGAAATTATGGTGATATCCCATGAAAATAATTAAATGCATTATGGTGATGTTGAAACAACATTCTCCTCTCTGCCGTTTTGTCTATGACATCTTAATAATTTGGCAGAGGAGAATGCTGCCAATAATGTACACTGTACCAGTGAAAGATGTTTTACAGTGATTTCACCTAGCATTATGGGTATAAGTTTAAACAATACATAATGAAACCTCAACTCACGTCAATCATGTCAATACTTTACAAACATTTGTATTTGTTCTCATATGCAGTTTGTTATTCCAATTATGTAATTTAGTATGAACTAAATATTTCATTTTCTTTGCTTAATTACAACAAGGGAAATTAGTCAATAATCATAATGCAAGCATATCCTTGCGCATTTTTTTACTTTAACTCCACTCTCGGACTTTGTAGTCCTACACGCCTACACCTGGGCCTGCCACCGTCCACAGCAAGGACAATAACCATCTGGAGAAAAAAATAACCATCTGGAAAGGAGTCGTTAGCAGATCTGAGTTACTTGTCATATTTGTTTTTTATATGAATGGCACACGTCGACATGTTTTATACCTCTATGCTTTTATTAGTATTTTTTATGAGCCGATTGTGTTTTGGTTGTTGCGAAGCCATGCAATTACTCACAATTTTCAACACCACAATTTGCTAATGCTTCTCCAGGATGCAGGGACTAGTTTGGACTAATCTAGCTCAATTGATGGTGATTTTCCATAAAAATTTCGACGGGTCGAAGATGCGACTCAGCTTGGGGGCTGGCATCGTGCTGTAATCTCCGAAGGGCGACCGGCTCCGCTACGCGCTCCAGATCCACTTCGCCACCTCCAACAACGTCGCCGAATATGAAGCCCTTGTGCACGGTCTCCGGCTTGCCAAGGAATTCGGCATCCGGCGCATCCTGTGCTACGACGACTTGGATCTGGTGGTGCAGCAGTGCTCCGGCGAATGGGACGCCCGCGACTCCAACATGGCAAGCTACCTCTTCCTCGTCCAGAAGCTGTCTGGATCCTTCGAGGGCTACGAGTTCCTCCATGTCCCGCGCGTGGAGAACGAAGCAGCCGACACGCTCGCCAAGATCGCCTCGTCACGACAAGCCATCCCGTCCGGCGTCTCCCTCAAGCACCTGCGCAAGCCGTCGGTCAAGCCATCGCCGGACTCCGAGTCCATTCATGTTCCAGACGACCCGGCCGCACCTCAAGCCGGCCTGGGGACTGCTGAACCCGGCCCGGGGGCTGCTCAGCTAAACCCGGCCACCATCATCCCGGACCCGGCCGTCGCCATCCCCGACCCGGGGGCTACGCAACCCAGCTCGGGGGCTGCCGACCCGGAACCCACCCTGGTGGCCGTCTTCGTCGTGGTTACAGCTCCATCTTGGGCCCTCCCAATATCAGAATTTTTGGAGAACGGGGTTCTCCCCATGGACGAGACTGAAGCTCGGCAAGTTCAGCGTAGGGCATCCGCCTACAGCATCATCAATAACGAGCTCATCAAGTGCAACTCTACCGGCGTGTTCCAGCGCTGCGTCGAGTAGGATCGCGGCATCGATATCCTCCTCGACATTCACCAGGGCGAGTGCGGGCACCACGCCGCATCACGATCCCTGGTGGCCAAGGCGTTCCGCCACGGTTTCTATTGGCCCACGACCCTCGAAGACGCCGAGTTGCTCATTCTCAAATGTGAAGGGTGCCAACGCTTCAGCAAACGCAGCCACCAGCCGGCGTCAGCACTCCGCACCATACCGATCGCCTGGCCCTTCGCGGTCTGGGGACTCGACATGGTGGGACCCTTCAAAACCGCTCGAGGCGGCATGACGCACATACTCGTGGTAGTGGACAAATTCACCTAGTGGATCGAGGCAAGACCTATCAAGAAACTGGACGGGCCAACAGCCGTCCAGTTCAGCAAGGACATAGCAGTGCACTACGGCATTGCCGAACAGCATCATCACCAACAACGGCACCAACTTCGTCAAGGGCGTGCTCGAGCAATACTACTCCGTCTCCGGCATCTGCCTCAACCCGGCCTCCATTGTGCATCCGCAGTCCAACGGGCAGGTCGAGCGGGCCAACGAACTCATCCTGTCCGGCATCAAGCCGTGACTCGTCGAGCCACTCGTCCACTCACCTGGCAGAAGGTTTGACGAGTTGCCGGCCGTTCTATGGAGTCTACGCACCACGCCAAATCGGTCGACCGGGTTCACCCCGTTCTTCCTCATCTACAAAGCCGAGGCCATCATCCCGACCGACGTCGAGTTTGACTCGCCGCGCGTCGCGATGTACACCAAAGCCGAAGCCAGAGAGGCACGCGAAGACAACGTTGACCTGCTCGAAGAAGCGCGCCTTCTGGCACTTAGCCGTTCGGCTATCTACCAGCAAGGCCTGAGGCACTACCACAGCAAGAAAATCAAGCCCCTCGCATTCCGCAAGGGCGACCTCGTCCTCCGACTCGTCCAAGAGCAGGCAGGCCAGCACAAGCTGTCCCCTCCATGGGAGGGCACATTCATTGTGAGCAGGGCCTTGCACGATCGCAACGCCTACTACCTCATCGACGCGCGCAAGTCAAAAAAGTGCAAGAAGGACATCACCGGTGAAGAAACGACCCGGCCGTGGAACACGGAACTCCTCCGCCCGTTTTACAGTCATCCGCATGAGTGTATGTATCGTCGCCTTTTGTAAATGCATGAAACTACGGGGTCCACAAATGAGACTCGAGGGCTACCTTTTGCCGACCAATTTATTGTGTTCCTATTTTTCTGCATCACTTTACCACTGAACCCGGCCACCGGCTCGACTCGCTAGACCCGGGGGCTCGGGGGCAGGCCGGCTCGGTCGCCACCCTGCCGCCTTACTTGGTGATTCCTGATAAAGTTGGGACGCCGCGGTCCCCCACTTCGCCCTAAAACCGCAGATCTAGCTTTGGCTGTTGGCGGGCAAGCACAACGGGCCAAAGCTCCTCCACAATTCATACACTAAGTCAAAGGCCGTCGGGTCGATCAACTCGGCCCATCACTCATCAAATAAGTAGCCGCACGACCGGCTGCTCACCAACCGGCCAAGCCGGATTGCTGCTAGCCGGCCCAGTGGGTGTTTCGCTCGCGCTCAACGCTTCTAAGGACCCAAGTCATGCGCGCCCCTCTCGAAGAATCGAACTCCTTGTCACGGACCGGAGCCTCGGCCATCTGACTCGCGGGAGGGGGGGAGGTTTGAGAGAAGAAAAACATATGAAATCAGTTCGAAAAGCGGAAGGCAAAGAGCAAAAAAGCACTCACGAGATTCACACACAAATATTTAAAGCAAAGGGCCGCGGCCCGAGTTCATTACACCCTAAAACCCCCAGTGGGTGGGTGGACCTGCTACTTAACAAGATTCTACTCAAACTATCTCAGGCATCTCCAGCGCCGCGTCGCGACATTGACAGCTCTCCCCTGGCGACCTCTGGGTCCCGCGAGGCACCAGTGTCCTCCTCGGCATCCGCATCACCGTAGACGCCCGTCTCCTCCGAGCTCCCCTCCGGATCGCGAAGAAGCAAGCCGTAGTCGTCGCCATCCATGAACCTGCCGTCTTCCTTCGCTCCGGATGGAACTCGTCGTGGAAGGCGAACTCGGCAATGTAGCTGGCCCGGGAGGCGATCCGACCAGCTTGCTCCTGCAGCAACTGCTCCGAACCGGCACGCTGGCCCATCAGTGCATCCAGCTGAAGATTCGGATGCCAAGACAGCGCGAACCGGAGCGCCATCTTAGCACCAGCATGGGCGGCGGAAACACGCCACTCGCCAAGGCGGTCCGGTTCCATCTCCAACCAATGTGCCAGGTGCGAGAAGCTGCGCGGATGGATGGAGTCCGGCCACAGGGCAGTCACCATTGCGGGGCCGACCCAAGACAGCCGCTCCATCTGCGTCCCCAGGACTCATAGGTGGGCCTCAGCAGCGGCGATGACTCCAGGAAGGTCTAGGCCGTCCGCAAATCCGTCTCGGACCCAACAACGCCAGTCGGGTCACGCTGATACCGGACGGCTTCCTCCGCCAGCTGCTGCATCTCCGGGAAGGCCCCTGCCGCAAAAAAAGAAGCAAGTTAGAAGGACAACAAGGAAGAAAGGCCGGGACCCGACCCGGCAAACTACAAGAAGCAGCACTTACTGGAGAAGGGTTCTTCCAGGTGTTGCGCCTCGAGCAACGTATCACACCGCTCCTGCTCCATGACGCGGCCGCGCTCCCCAAGTGCCTTCTCCAGACCGGCCGCCTTAGCAAGGGTCGTCTTCAGCTCGGCATCCTTGCCTTTGGCCGCCTCGCGGCGATGAGTCTCGTCCTGACGAGCCTCCTCAGCCGCGGTGCCCTGCTCCCGCAGGCGATCCACCTCGGCCTGGAGACGGCCCTTGTCGTCGGCCAGCTGGCCGCGCTGCTGGTCCGCCTCGACCAGGGCCTGCTGCTTCTCCACCACCTTGGCGGCCTCCTCCTTAAGGAGCTCCACCTCGGCCTCGAGGCGGCTCTTGTGACCCACCAGCTGCTCATGCAGCCGGTTGGCCTCATCAAGAGACCGTCGGGCCGCGGCCGCCTCCGCCCTCGCCTGCGCCGCCTCGACGCCAAGACGGCCGGTATCGGCAACGAGCCGGTCGTAATGATGACCGGCCCGGAGCAGCCGGGTCTGCCCAGACAGCACCTCGGCTGCAAAGCAGAAGAATTTAGCAGAAGAAGAAAAAGGCAAGACTTAAGATTTGGCCCAACTACTATGTAGTTGGCCCGTATCTCGGGGGCTACACCCAGTGGGTGCGCTAGCGCGCCCCCACTAGAAAAGAGCACGAACGTACCTGCAGCTACGCGAAGCTCCTCCTGCTTGGCAGCAAGTTGCTCCTTGAGCTCCCGGTGCTTGCCCAGGAGACGGTTGAAAGCGGCAACCCGGAAGGCATCAAGATGCTGAAAAAGACAGAAGTCAGAACAAGGCCCGGCGATCTAAAGATTCGACCCAACTACTATGTAGTTGGCCCGAACCTCGGGGGCTACACCCAGTGGGTGCGCTGGCGCGCCCCCACAAAGAAGAAATCGCAAGGAAACAAAAGAAGGAAGACCTACCAGAACGGCGTGCTCCAGGTCACGCGTTCGCTCCACCTCGGCCTGGGCGAAGGCCTCAAGCCGCTTCGTCCGGCCTCACAGGCGGCGGCTCACGGCATCCAGCGCCGCCTCCTCCTGGGTCTGAGGCCCGAAGACGGCCACGCCCCCGCTCCGCGCAGGCTGCGGCATGACAGCTCGGCGCCCACCCTGCCGGGGCACCAAGGCGTGTCCCCCGCTGGCCGCTTGCGACTCCGCCAGCACCTCCTCCGACGCCCCTCCCGGCGCCGATGGCGACCCGGACGCCGGGACGCTCTACGTCGCCACATCAGGCACCGCTGCCCGTGGTGCCTCCTCCATAGCCGACGGCGCCTCCGGCGCCACTGCCCGTGGCGTCTCTTCCAAGACGACGCCGCCTCCACCACCATCAGCCCCCGTGCGCTCGACCACGTCGGCTCGCGGCGGGGTGTCACCCCCCACCTCCACGACCTCCCGGTCGAGGATCACAACCTCATCCCAGCCCCCACGGCCGCGCTCCCTCACCGATGATGGCTCAAAAACCGTCGCCGCCACCACCGTGCCCTCCGGCATCTCGCGCCAGGCCGGCTCCACGCCAGATTGCGCCCATGCCGCCGCCGCGTCGGTCCAAGCCTGGACCGACGCCGCCTCCAGCTCCGCCTCGACCCGGTTCTTGTCCTGCCAGGCTAAGGCATCGGTGTCGTTCGAGTCCAGGCCAAGGTCCGAGTCGCCCCGTCCCTCCTCCCTGGCCAGGCCGGCGAGGTTGGACCAGCTCCTGTGGAACGCGGCCCCTTCGGCGGCCGCGGCCTCCGCCGCCGCCCTCCCCAGCGCGATGGGCGACCTTAAGAAGAAAGCAGAATAAGCAAAAAAGAGACAAGACTGGCTCAAGAAATCCAGGCACAAGCAGGAAATGAAGCTTACCCCGTCAAGACCGGGACCGGGGTCGGCCTCCTGCGTTTCTTCTTGGCCGGCCTCCCAGGCTCGGCCGGGTCCACTGTGCTTTGGGGCCCGGGGTCGCGGCGCGACGCTGTCTTTTCCATGCGGGCGGCTCGGCGTCACCCCATGCAAGGACCCGGCTCTGCCCGCGTCGCCACCTCCCCCGCCCAACGCCGCTACACCAACAACCGGCGTCAGCGTCACCTACACCACGACATGATCAACAATTCAAGGCCAAATGAAGAAGGAAAGATGCAAGACTTACCCGCGCAACGCCCAGCGCCGGCGTCGGACTCGGCCACCTCATCCTAGGCAGGAGCCGCGGGCTCCTCTGGCACCACCGGCGCCACCTGCGATGGAGCCCGGGCGTAAGGGTGCCGGATCGCGTTCAGAAGAATCTCCCGCGTCATGTCGGGATGAATAAGAAGATGCGCGACAGCGAAGTAAGAAGAACAGACGCTCACCGGCGGTGCCGGGTTCGACTGGCTATACGGCGCCTTAACGAATCGCCAGTCCTCTCCAAGGTTGGCCTTGGAGATGTCGTTGACGCCGTGCGCGACTTGCTCCGCAGACAGCCGCGTCGACCCCATTCGGTTGGGGTCCTGCAGGCCGATCATCTCGCCGATGAGGCACGAGCGCCTCTGAAGCGGAAGGACCCGGCGGGTGATGAACGCGGTAAGGAGGTCGGTGCCGGTGAGTGATATGTCTACAACGTATCTATAATTTTTGATTGTTCCATGCTATTATATTATCTGCTTTGAATGATTATGGGCTTTATTATACACTTTTATATTACTTTTGGGACTAACCTATTAACCGGAGGCCCAACCCATATTGCTGTTTTATTGCCTGTTTCAGTATTTCGAAGAAAAGGAATATCAAATGGAGTCCAAATGACGTGCCAATTTTTGAGGATTTTTTATGGACCAAAAGAAGACCACGGAGCATCGGAGTTGGGCCAGAAGAGCTCCGGGATGCCCACGAGATAGGAGGGTGCTCACCTAGGGGGGGGGGGCTATCTCGTGGACGGCCCGGAGACCCCCTGATGTGAAACCAACGCCAATAATTCCTATAAATACTGAAACTTTCGGGAATTAACCTAGATCAGGAGTTCCGCCGCCGCAAGCCTCTGTAGCCACCAAAAACCTCTTGGGAGCCCGTTCCGACACCCTGCCGGAGGGGGGGATCCTTCACCGGTGGCCATCTTCATCATCCCGATGCTCTCCATGACGAGGAGGGAGTAGTTCACCCTCGGGGCTGAGGGTATGTACTAGTAGCTATGTGTTTGATCTCTCTCTCTCTCTCTCTCTCTCTCTCTCTTGTGTTCTCTCTCGTGTTCCCTCTAAGGCACGATCTTGATGTACCCCGAGCTTTGCTATTGTAGTTGGATCTTATGATGTTTCTCCCCCTCTACTCTCTTGTGATGAATTGAGTTTCCCCTTTGAAGTTATCTTATTGGATTGAGTCTTTTATGAGAACACTTGATGTATTTCTTGCCGTGCTTATCTGTGGTGACAATGGGATATCATGTGCCTCTTGATGTATGTTTTGGTGACCAACTTGCGCGTTCCGCCCATGAACCTATGCATAGGGGTTGGCACACGTTCTTGACTCTCCGGTAGAAACTTTGGGGCACTCTTTGAATTACTTTGTGTTGGTTGAATAGATGAATCTGAGATTGTGTGATGCATATCGTATAATCATGACCACGAATACTTGAGGTGACAATGGAGTATCTAGGTGACATTAGGGTTTTGGTTGATTTGTGTCTTAAGGTGTTATTCTAGTATGAACTCTTTTATAGATCGATCCGAAAGAATAACTTTGAGGTGGTTTCGTACCCTACCATAATCTCTTCGTTTGTTCTCCGCTATTAGTGGCTTTGGAGTGACTCTTTGTTGCATGTTGAGGGCTTTTCATATGATCTATTTATGTTATTATTGTTGAGAGAACTTGCACTAGTGAAAGTATGAACCCTAGGCCTTGTTTCCTACCATTGCAAAACCGTTTACGCTCACTTTTATCATTAGTTACCTTGCTGTTTTTATTATTTCAGATTACAAATACCTTTATCTGCCATGCATATTGCACTTAAATCACCATCTCTTCGCCGAACTAGTGCACCTATACAATTTGCCATTGTATTGGGTGTGTTGGGGACACAAGAGACTCTTTGTTATTTGGTTGTAGGGTTGTTTGAGAGAGACCATCTTCATCCTACACCTCCTACGGATTGATAAACCTTAGGTTATCCACTTGAGGGAAATTTGCTACTGTCCTACAAACCTGTGCCCTTGCAGGCCTAACAACGTCTACAAGAAGAAGGTTGTGTACTACACATCAAGCTCTTTTCTGGCGCTGTTGCCGGGGAGGTGAGTGCTTGAAGGTATATCTTTAGATCTTGCAACTGAATCTTTTTGTTTCTTGTTTTATCACTAGTTTGGTTTATAAAATAAAAATACAAAAAAATGGAATTGAGTTTGTCTCACACGCTTCATCTTTTTACTATCTTTTGTGAGAATGATGGAAAGGAAAATTGTGCTCAAGTGCTAGAAGAAGAATGCATTAGAATGTTTGGCATGAAATATGTGAATGATGAGCATGATCGCAATGTTGTTAGTATGAATTCCTTGAATATCCATGATGCTAATGATATGCAAAGCCACAAGCTTGGGGAAGCTATGTTTCATGAATATGATATTTTTAGTCCCCCAAGTTTTGATGAGAATATTTATTATGATGAAAGCATTCCTCCTATTTATGATGATTATATTGATGAAAGTGGGTTTGGAAGAGTGTCAACTTTAGGAAGTAGTGATCCCACTATTTTGGAGGATGTTGAATTTTATTGTGATGAACATGAAAGTGGATTTGGAAGAGTGTCAACTTTATTTAGTGATGATTCCACTATTTTGCAAGAGGTTCCAATTGATTATGAGAACAAAGTTGCTATCTATGATGATTATTGTGATGACTTGTATGCTATTAAGAACAATGATAACCATGAAACTTGTCATCATGATTTTAGTTTTCAATTGGATTATGCCTCACATGATAATTATTTTGTTGAGTTTGCTCCCACTACTATTCATGAGAAGAATTTTGCTTATGTGGAGAGCAGTAAATTTTCTATGCTTGTAGATCACGAAAAGAATACTTTAGGTGCTGGTTATATTGTTTAATTCATTCATGATGCTACTGAAAATTATAATGAGGGAGGAATATATGCTTGTAGGAATTGCAATAATGTCTGGTTTCCTCTATATGTGTTGAAAATTTTGAAGCTATGCTTGTTTTACCTTCCTATGCTAGTTGTGTTGGAAATATGCCCTAGAGGCAATAATAAATTAGTTATTATTATATTTCCTTGTTTATAATAATCGTTTATTATCCATTCTATAATTGTATTGATAGGAAACTCAGATACATGTGTGGGTATATAGACAACACCATGTCCCTAGTAAGCCTCTAGTTGACTAGCTCGTTGATCAATAGATGGTTACGGTTTCCTGACCATGGACATTGGATGTCGTTGATAACGGGATCACATAATTAGGAGAATGATGTGATGGACAATACCCAATCCTAAGCCTAACACAAAGATTGTAGTTCGTATGCTACAGCTTTTCTAATGTCAAGTATCATTTCCTTAGACCATGAGATTGTGCAACTCCCGGATACCGTATGAATGCTTTTGGTGCACCAAACATCACAACGTAACTGGGTGGCTATAAAGGTGCACTACGGGTATCTTCGAACGTGTCTATTGGGTTGGCACGAATCGAGACTGGGATTTGTCACTCCGTGTAACGGAGAGGTATCTCTGGGCCCACTCGGTAGGACATCATCATAATGTGCACAATGTGACCAAGGGGTTGATCATGGGATGATGTGTTACGGAACGAGTAAAGAGACTTGCCGGTAACGAGATTGAACAAGGTATCGGCATACCGACGATCGAATCTCGGGCAAGTACAATACCGCTAGACAAAGGGAATTGTATACAGGATTGATTGAGTCCTTGGCATCGTGGTTCATCCGATGAGATCATCGTGGAACATGTGGGAGCCAACATGGGTATCTAGATCCCGCTGTTGGTTATTGACCGGAGAACGTCTCGGTCATGTCTGCATGGTTCCCGAACCCGTAGGGTCTACACACTTAAGGTTCGACGACGCTAGGGTTATAAAGGAAGTTTGTATGTGGTTACCGAATGTTGATCAGAGTCCCAGATGAGATCCCGGACGTCACGGGGAGTTCCGGAATGGTCCGGAGGTAAAGATTTATATATGGGAAGTCCTATTTTGGTCACCGGAAAAGTTTCGAGTTTAATCGGTAACGTACCGGGACCACCGGGAGGGTCCCGGGGGTCCACCAAGTGGGGCCACCATCCCCGGAGGGCAGCATGGGCCAAGTGTGGGAGGGGACCAGCCCCAGGTGGGCTGGTGCGCCCCCCCCCCCACAAGGGCCCAAGGCGCCTAGGGTTTGGGGAGGGGGTGCACCCACCTAACTTGGGGGGCAAGTTTCCCCTCTCCCCCCTTTGGCCGCCCCCTAGATGGGATCTTGGGCTGGCCGCCGCCCCTAGGGTGGAACCCTAGGTGGGGGCGCAGCCCCCCCTCTCCCCCTATATATAGTGGAGGCAAAGGGGCAGCCCAACACAAGAAGTTTCTTCTCCTGTTGGCGCAGCCCTACCTCTCTTTCTCCTCATATCTCGCGGTGCTTGGCGAAGCCCTGCTGGATCACCACGCTCCTCCACCACCACCACGCCGTTGTGTTGCTGCTGGATGGAGTCTTCCCCAACCTCTTCCTCTCTCCTTGCTGGATCAAGGCATGGGAGACGCCACCGGGCTGTACGTGTGTTGAACGCGGAGGTGCCGTCCGTTCCGCACTAGGATCTCCGGTGATTTGGATCACGACGAGTACGACTCCTTCAACCCCGTTCTCTTGAACGCTTCCGCTTAGCGATCTACAAGGTTATGTAGATGCACTCTCCTTCCCCTCGTTGCTAGTCTCTCCATAGATAGATCTTGGTGACTCGTAGGAAAATTTTGAATTTCTGCTACGTTCCCCAAAAGTGGCATCATGAGCTAGGTCTATGCGTAGATTCTTTGCACGAGTAGAACACAAAGTAGTTGTGGGCGTTGATTGTGTTCAATATGCTTACCGTTACTAGTCCAATCTTGATTCGGCGGCATTGTGGGATGAAGCGGCCCGGACCGACCTTACACGTACACTTACGTGAGAAAGGTTCCACCGACTAACATGCACTTGTTGCATAAGGTGGCTAGCGGGTGCCAGTCTCTCCCACTTTAGTCGGATCAGATTCAATGAAAAGGGTCCCTATGAAGGGTAAATAGCAATTAACATATCACATTGTAGTTTTTGCGTAGGTAAGAAACGTTCTTGCTAGAAACCCATAGCAGCCACGTAAAACATGCAAACAACAATTAGAGGACATCTAACTTGTTTTTGCAGAGTATGCTATGTGATGTGATATGGCCAAGAAGAATGCGATGAATGATATGTGATGTATGAGATTGACCATGTTCTTGTAATAGGAATCACGACTTGCATGTCGATGAGTATGACAACCGGCAAGAGCCATAGGAGTTGTCTTTATTTATTGTATGACCCGCGTGTCATTGAACAATGCCATGTAATTACTTTACTTTATTGCTAACCGGTAGCCATAGTAGCAGAAGTAATTAGTTGGCGAGACAACTTCATGGAGACACGATGATGGAGATCATGATGATGGAGATCATGGTGTCATGCCGGTGACGATGATGATCATGGAGCCCCGAAGATGGAGATCAAAAGGAGCAATATGATATTGGCCATATCATGTCACTATTTGATTGCATGTGATGTTTATCATGTTTTTACATCGCTTAGAACGACGGTAGTAAATAAGATGATCCCTCATTAAAATTTCAAGAAAGTGTTCCCCCTAACTGTGCACCGTTGCGAAAGTTTGTCGTTTCGAAGCACCACGTGATAATCGGGTGTGATAGATTCTAACGTTCACATACAATGGGTGTAAGCCAGATTTACACACGCGAAACACTTAGGTTGACTTGACAAGCCTAGCATGTACAGACATGGCCTCGGAACACAAGAGACCGAAACGTCGAGCATGAGTTGTATAGTAGATACGATCAACATGAAGATGTTCACCGATGATGACTAGTCCGTATCACGTGATGATCGGACACGACCTAGTTGACTCGGATCATGTAGTCACTTAGATGACTAGAGGGATGTCTATCTCAGTGGGAGTTCATAAGACGAACTTAATTATCCTGAACATAGTCAAAAACCCTTTGCAAATTATGTCATAGCTCGCGCTTTAGTTCTACTATTTTAGATATGTTCCTGGAGAAAATATAGTTGAAAGTTGACAGTAGCGATTATGCGGACAATAGAAAGCTTATGCCCTTAATGCACCGCTCAGTGTGCTGAACCCCAAACGTCGTTTGTGGATGTTGCGAACATCAGACATACACGTTTTGAGAACTACGTGATAGTTCAGTTAAATGGTTTAGAGTTGAGGCACCAAAGATGTTTTCGAAACGTTGCAGAACATATGAGATGTTTTGAGGGCTGAAGTTGGGATTTCAGGCTCGTGCCCATGTCAAGAGGTATAAGACCTCCGACGATTTTCCTAGCCTACAAACTAAGGGAGAAAAGCTCAATCGTTGAGCTTGTGCTCAGATTGTCTGAGTGCAACAATCACTTGAATCGAGTGGGAGTTGATCTTCCAGATGAGATAGTGATGTTTCTCCAAAGTCATTGCCACCAAGCTACTAGAGCTTCGTGATGAACTATAACATATCATGGATAGATATGATGATCCTTGAAGTATTCACGATGTTTGACACCGCGAAAATAGAAATCAAGAAGGAGCATCAATTGTTGATGGTTGGTGAAACCACTAGTTTCAAGAAGGGCAAGGGCAAGAAGGGATACTTCATGAAACGACAAATCAGCTGCTGCTCTAGTGAAGAAACCCAAGGTTGAACCCAAAACCGAAACTAAGTGCTTCTGTGATAAGGGGAACAGTCACTAGAGCGGAATTACCCTAGATATTTGGTAGATGAGAAGGCTGGCAAGGTCGATAGAAGTATATTGGATATACATTATGTTAATGTGTACTTTACTAGTACTCCTAGTAGCACCAGGGTATTAAAATACCGGTTCGGTTGCTAAGTTTTAGTAACTTGAATTAAAAGAGCTACGGAATAAACGGAGACTAGCTAAAGGCGAGGTGACGATATGTGTTGGAAGTATTTCCAAGGTTGATGTGATCAAACATCGCACACTCCCTCTACCATCGGGATCGATGTTAAACCTAAATAATTGTTATTTGGTGTTTGCGTTGAGCATAGACATGATTGGATTATGTCTATCGCAATACGGTTATTCATTTAAGGAGAATAATGGTTACTCTGATTATTTGAATAATACCTTCAATGGTCTTGCACCTAAAGGAATGGTTTGTTGAATCTCGATCGTAGTGATACACATTTTCATGCCAAAAGATGTGAGATAGTAATGATAGTACCACTTACTTGTGGCACTGCCATGTAAGTCATATTGGTATAAAATGCATGAAGAAGCTCCATGTTGATGGATCTTTGGACTCACTCGCTTTAAAAGTTTGAGACATGCGAACCATGTCTATTGGTGTTTACGCATGAAGAAACTCCATGCAGATGGATCGTTTGGACTCACTTGATTTTGAATCACTTGAGATATGCAAATCATACCACATGGGCACGATGACTGAAAAGCCTCGTTTTTCAGTAAGATGGAACAAGATAGCAACTTGTTGGAAGAAACACATTTTGATGTGTGCAGTCCAATGAGTGATGAGGCATGCAGTGAATATCGTTATGTTCTTACTTCACAGATGATTCGAGTAGATGTTGAGTATATTTACTTGATGAAACACAAGTCTGAATTATTGAATGGTGTAAGTAATTTGAGAGTGAAGTTGAAGATCATCGTGACAAGAGGATAAAATGTCTATGATATGATCATTGAGATGAGTATCTGAGTTACGAGCTTTGGCACGCAATTAAGACATTGTGGAAACAATTCACAATTAATACCTCCTGGAACACCATAGTGTGATGGTGTGTCTGAACATCATAGTTGCACCCTATTGGATATGGTGCATACCATGATGTCTCTTATCGAATTACCACTATCGTTCATGGGTTAGGCATTAGAGACAACCGCACTCACTTTAATAGGGCAGCACGCAATTCCGTTGAGACAACACCGTATGAACTATGGTTTGGAGAAACCTAAGCTGTCATTTTCTTAAAAGTTTGGGGCTGCAACGCTTATGTGAAAAGGTTTCAGGTTGATAAGCTCGAACCCAAAGCGGCTAAAATGCATCTTCATAGGACACCCAAAACAGTTGGGTATACCTCCTAATTCAGATCCGAAAGCAATAGGGATTGTTTCTTGAATCGGGTCCTTTCTCGAGGAAAGGTTTGTCTCGAGAATTGAGTGGGAGGATGGTGGAGACTTGATGTGGTTATTGAACCATCACTTCAACAAGTGTGTAGCAGGGCACAGGAAGTTGTTCTTGTGGCGCCTACACCAATTGAAGTAGAAGCTTATGATAGTGATCATGAAGTTTTGGATCAACTCACTACCGTACCTCGTCGGGTAACAAGGATGCGTACTGCTTCAGAGTGGTACAGTAATCCTGTCTTGAAGGTCATGTTGCTAGACAACAATGAACCTATGAGCTATGGAGAAGCGATGGTGGGCCCAAATTCCGACAAATGGTTAGAAGCCATGAAATCCGAGATAGGATCCATGTATTAGAACAAAGCATGGACTTTGGTGGACTTGCCCAATGATCGGCAAGCCATTGAGATAAATGGATCTTTAAGAAGAAGACAGACGTGGACGGTAATGTCACCGTCTATGAAGCTCGACTTGTGGCGAAGAGTTTTTCAAAAGTTCAAGGAGTTGACTACGATGAGATTTTCTCATCCGTAGCGATGCTTAAGTCCGTTGGAATCATGTTAGCATTAGCTGCATTTATGAAATCAGGCAGATGGATGTCAAAACGAGTTTCCTTACCAGTTTTCATAAGGAAAGGTTGTATGTGATATAATCAGAAAGGTTTTGTCGATCCTAAGGACGCTAAAAGGTATGCTAGCTCCAGCGATCCTTCCAAGGACTGGAGTAAGCATCTCGGAGTTGGAATATGCACTTTGATAAGATGATAAAAGATTTTGGGTTTATACAAAGTTTATGAGAAACTTGTATTTCCAAAGAAGTGAGCGGGAGCACTATAGAACTTCTGATGAGTATATGTTGTTGACATATTGATGATCAGAAATGATGTAGAATTTTTTGTAAAGCATATAGGGTTATTTGAAAAGTGCTTTTCAAGTGAAAACCTGGTTTAAGCTACTTGAACATTGAGCTTCAAGATCTATGAGGATAGATCAAAAACCGCTTAATGGTTCTTTCAAATGAGCATATACCTTGACATGATCTTGAAGGTGTTCAAGATGGATTAGTCAAAGAAGGAGTTCTTGCCTGAGATGTAAGGTATGAAGTTAAGACTTAAAGCTCAACCATGGCAGAAAAGAGAGAAAGGACGAAGGTCGTCCCCTATGCTTTAGACGTAGGCTCTACAGTATGCTATGCTGTGTACCGCACCTGATGTGTGCCTTGCTACATATATGGCAAGAGGGTACAAAGGTGATCAAGGAGTGGATCACCAGAGAGCGGTCAAAATTATCCTTAGAGGAATAAGGATATGTTTCTCGATTATGGAGGTGATAAAGAGTTCGACGTAAAGGGTTACGTCGATGCAAGCTTTATCACCTATCCGAATGACTCTGAGTAGCAAACCGGATACGTATAGTGGAGCAACCATTAGGAATAGCTCCAAGTGGAGAGTGGAAGCAGCATTTACAATATGACCTAGAGATTTGCGAAGTACATACGGATCTGAATGTTGCAGACCCGTTGACTCAAACCTCTCTTACAAGCAAAACATGATCAAACCCCAGAACTCATTGAGTCTAAATCACATGATGATGTGAACTAGTTTAGACACTAGTAAACTCTTTTGATGTTGGTCACATGGCGATGTGACCTGTGAGTGTTAATCACATGGCGATGTGAACTAGATTATTGACTCTAGTGCAAGTGGGAGACTGTTGGAAATATGCCCTAGAGGCAATAATAAATTAGTTATTATTATATTTCCTTGTTCATGATAATCGTTTATTATCCATGCTATAATTGTATTGATAGGAAACTCAGATACATGTGTGGGTATATAGACAACACCATGTCCCTAGTAAGCCTCTAGTTGACTAGCTCGTTGATCAATAGATGGTTACGGTTTCCTGACCATGGACATTGGATGTCGTTGATAATGGGATCACATCATTAGGAGAATGATGTGATGCACAAGACCCAATCCTAAGCCTAGCACAAAGATCGTAGTTCGTATGCTAAAGCTTTTCTAATGTCAAGTATCATTTCCTTAGACCATGAGATTGTGCAACTCCCGGATACCGTAGGAATGCTTTGGGTGCACCAAACATCACAACGTAACTGGGTGGCTATAAAGGTGCACTACGGGTATCTCCAAAAGTGTCTGTTGGGTTGACACGAATCCAGACTGGGATTTGTCACTCCGTGTAACGGAGAGGTATCTCTGGGCCCACTCGGTAGGACATCATCATAATGTGCACAATGTGACCAAGGGGTTGATCACGGGATGATGTGTTACGGAACGAGTAAAGAGACTTCCCGGTAACGAGATTGAACAAGGTATCGGCATACCGACGATCGAATCTCGGGCAAGTACAATACCGCTAGACAAAGGGAATTGTATACGGGATTGATTGAGTCCTTGACATCGTGGTTCATCCGATGAGATCATCGTGGAACATGTGGGAGCCAACATGGGTATCCAGATCCCGCTGTTGGTTATTGACCGGAGAACGTCTCGGTCATGTCTGCATGGTTCCCGAACCCGTAGGGTCTACACACTTAAGGTTCGATGACGCTAGGGTTATAAAGGAAGTTTTTATGTGGTTACCGAATGTTGATTGGAGTCCCGGATGAGATCCCGGACGTCACGGGGAGTTCCGGAATGGTTCGGAGGTAAAGATTTATATATGGGAAGTCCTGTTTTGGTCACCAAAAAAGTTTCGGGTTTTATCGGTAACGTACCGGGACCACCGGGAGGGTCCCGGGGGTCCACCAAGTGGGGCTACCATCCCCGGAGGGAAGCATGGGCCAAGTGTGGGAGGGGACCAGCCCCAGGTGGGCTGGTGCACCCCCCCCCCCAACAAGGGCCCAAGGCGCCTAGGGTTTGGGGAGGGGGTGCACCCACCTAACTTGGGGGGCAAGTTTCCCCTCTCCCCACTTTGGCCGCCCCCCTAGATGGGATCTTGGGCTGGCCGCCGCCCCTAGGGTGGAACCCTAGGTGGGGGCGCAGCCCCCCCCCCCTCTCCCCCTATATATAGTGGAGGCAAAGGGGCAGCCCAACACACGAAGTTTCTTCTCCTGTTGGCGCAGCCCTACCTCTCTTTCTCCTCATATCTCGCGGTGCTTGGCGAAGCCCTGCTGGATCACCACGCTCCTCCACCACCACCACGCCGTTGTGCTGCTGCTGGATGGAGTCTTCCTAAACCTCTCCCTCTCTCCTTGCTGTATCAAGGCATGGGAGACGTCACCGGGCTGTACGTGTGTTGAACGCGGAGGTGCCGTCCGTTCGGCACTAGGATCTCCGGTGATTTGGATCACAACGAGTACGACTCCTTCAACCCCGTTCTCTTGAACGCTTCCGCTTAGCGATCTACAAGGGTATGTAGATGCACTCTCCTTCCCCTCGTTGCTAGTCTCTCCATAGATAGATCTTGGTGACTCATAGGAAAATTTTGAATTTCTTCTACGTTCCCCAACAAGTTGATTATTGTTCCCATAAGTTATTTATTCACAAAATCCCTATGCATAGTAAGTGGGTTAGGCTTAAATGTGCTAGTAATATGCTTCATCATGCTCCCATTATGTTTCAATTCTTAACTTTTACGTGAGCATCATTGCCATCATCATGCCTAGCTAGAAAGGCATTAAAGAAAAGCTCTTGTTGGGAGACAACCCAATATTTATCCTTAATTTTTTTGTGTGTCCACATGATTATTCTACTGTATTAATCATGTTTTATAGTTTTTGTTTCAATAAAGTGCCAAGTAGAACCTTTGGGAAGACTTGGGTGAAGTCTATATGATCTTGCTGTAAAAAACAGAAACTTTAGCGCTCACCAGATTAGCTGCCATTTTTTACTGGAGAGCGATTTTAGGTTGATTCTTTTTGAAGATGATTAATAGAAAAATTTCTCAGGTCCAGCAATTTATTTCATAATTTTTGGGGTTCCAGAAGTATATCTTTTATACATATCAGACTGTTTTGTTTTTGACAGAATCTGTTTTCTATGTGTTATTTTTGATGAATCTATGAGTAGTATCGGAGGGTATGAACCATAGAGAAGTTATAATACAGTACATATTACAACAATATGAATTTAGAATGAGTTCATTACAGTACCTAAGTGGTGGTTTTATTTTCTTACACGAACGGAGCTTACGAGTTTTGTGTGGTTGAAGTTTTCATGTTTTGGGTAAAGATTCGATGGACTATGGAATAAGGAGTGGCAAGAGCCTAATCTTGGGGATGCCCAAGGCACCGCAAGGTAATATTCAAGGAAAACCAAGAGCCTAAGCTTGGGGATGCCCCGTAAGGCATCCCCTCTTTCGTCTTCGTTCATCGGTAACTTTACTTGGAGCTATATTTTTATTCACCACATGATATGTGTTTTGCTTGGAGCGTCACTTTCTTTTGTTAGTGTTTGCTTGCTTTTAGTTAGAATAATGTTTTGCACCTGTAGTTTCAATAAAAAAAGTCAAGGATAGCCTTTGCCATGCTTATTTTGCTTGTATACATGTTGCTGTTTGAAAACAGAAAGTTTACTGCTGTTGCAAAAAATCCCTAGAAAAGTAAGAGAATGGTATAACGTTGAATCTTTTTGGATATTAAGCTCTGATAAATTTATTACAGTGGTAATTTTATTTCATAATTTTTGGAGTCGGGGAAGTATTGTTACTCTTGCATTCTTTACAGACTGTACTGTTTTGGAAGATTGCTGTTATGTTTGCATTGTTTGCATGTGTTTGCTTGTTTAATGATTCTATTTGAGGATAGGAGTATTAAATATGCAGAGACATTTAGTATTCAATGTTGAATAATAATGTTAGTGATTTGTTACAGTAGAAGATGATAAGGTTTGCATTGGTTTATACTAACCTATCTCACAAGTTCTTGTTGAGTTTGTTGTGAATGAAGCTTTTGTTAAAAAGAGAAACCATGATATGAGAGGAATTAAGGAGACACAAAAGTTCAAGCTTGGGGATGCCCAAGGCACCCCAAGATAATATTTCAAGAAGTCTCAAGCATCTAAGCTTGGGGATGCCCCAGTAGGCATCCCACCTTTCTTTTTCAACAATCATCGGTTAGAATCGGTTGAGCCTAAGTTTTTGCTTCTTCACATGAGCTGTGCTATCCTTGCAATGTCTTTTATTTTGCTTTGCTTGCTGTTTGAATAATATCCAAGATCTGAAATTCTTTAATGAGAGAGAGTCTTTGCATAGTTGCATAATTATTTAGCTACTCTTTGATCTTCACTTATATCTTTCGGAGTAGTTTGTCATTTGCTCTAATACTTCATTTATATCTTTTAGAGCACTGTGGTGGTTATATTTTGAAGAAATTGCTAGTATCTCATGCTTCACTTATATTATTTTGAGAGTCTTAAACATCACGGTAATTTTAATGAAAACTATCATAGGAAGTGAATTGGATGCTATGATCAACTTGATTCTTGATAATTGTTTTGAAATATTAAGGTAGTGATATTAGAGTCAAGCTAGTTGAGGTGATTATGAAAAATACTTGTGTTAAGGGTTGTGATTCCCGTAGCATGCACGTATGGTGAACCGCTTTGTGATGAAGTTGGAGCACAATTTCATTTATTGATTGTCTACCTTATGAGTGGCGGTCGGGGACGAGCAATGGTCTTTTCCTACCAATCTATCCCCCTAGGAGCATGCGTGTAGTGCTTTGGTTTTTGATGACTTCTAGATTTTTGCAACAAGTACATGAGTTCTTTTGACTAATGTTGAGTCCATGGATTATACGCACCTCACCCTTCCACCATTGCTAGCCTCTCTTGTGCCGCGCAACTCTCACCGGTACCATACACCCACCATACCTACCTATTATGGCATTTCCATAGCCATTCCGAGATATATTGCCATGCAAATTTCCACCGTTCCGTTCATATGCCACACATTACTTTTGTCATATTGCTTTTTGCATGATCATGTAGTTGACATCGTATTTGTGGCAAGGCCACCTTCATAATCTTCATACATGTCGCTCTTGATTCATTGCATATCTCGGTACACCGCCGGAAGCATTCATATAGAGTCATATCTTGTTCTAGCTTTGAGTTGTAAATCCATAAAAGTGTGATGATCTTCATTATTAGAGCATTGTCCTAGTGAGGAAAGGATGATGAAGACTATGATTCCCCCACAAGTCGGGATGAGACTTCGGACTTTACAAAAATAAAAAAAATAAAAAAAGGGAGAAAGGCCAAAAGGAGAAAAAACAAAAGAAGGCCAAAGAAAGAAAAAAAGAGAAAAAAGAGAAAAAAATAAAAAAAATAAAATGAGAGAAAAGGAGAGAAGGGACAATGATACTATCTCTTTTTCCACACTTGTTCTTTAAAATAGCACCATGATCTTCATGATAGAGAGTCTCATATGTTGTCACTTTCATATACTAGTGGGAATTTTTCATTATAGAACTTGGCTTGTATATTCCAATGATGGGCTTCCTCAAAAGTGCCCTAGGTCTTCGTGAGCAAGCGAGTTGGATGCACACCCACTTAGTTTCTTTTGTTGAGCTTGCATATATTTATAGCTCTAGTGCATCCGTTGCATGGCAATCCCTACTCACTCACATTGATATCTATTAATGGGCATCTCCATAGTCCGTTGATATGCCTAGTTGATGTGAGACTATCTTCTCATTTTTTGTCTTCTCCACAACCACCATTCTATTCCACATATAGTGCTATGTCCATGGCTCACGCTCATGTATTGTGTGAACATTGAATGAGTTCGAGATTATTAAAGTATGAAACAATTGCTTGGCTTGTCATCGGGCTCACGCTCATGTATTACTTTGATTAGTATGCTTGAAGTGTTACTATTTCTTCTATCAATATGAACTTTTATATTGAATCATTTGGATCTGAACATGCATGCCACAATAAAGAGAAATTACATTGAGAATCATGCTAGGTAGCATTCCACATCAAAAATTCTGTTTTTATCATTTACCTACTCGAGGACGAGCAGGAATTAAGCTTGGGGATGCTTGATACGTCTCCAACGTATCTATAATTTTTGATTGTTCCATGCTATTATATTATCTGTTTTGAATTATTATGGGCTTTATTATAAACTTTTATATTACTTTTGGGACTAACCTATTAACCGGAGGCCCAGCCCATATTGCTGTTTTATTGCCTGTTTCAGTATTTCGAAGAAAAGGAATATCAAACGGAGTCCAAATGACGTGCCAATTTTTGAAGATTTTTTATGGACCAAAAGAAGACCACGGAGCATCAGAGTTGGGCCAGAAGAGCTCCGGGCTGCCCACGAGATAGGAGGGCGCACCCCTAAGGGGGGCGCCCCCCTGTCTCGTGGACGGCCCGGAGAACCCCCTGACGTGAAACCAACGCCAATAATTCCTATAAATACTGAAACTTTCGGGAATTAACCTAGATCGGGAGTTCCGCTGCCGCAAGCCTCGTAGCCACCAAAAACCTCTCAGGAGCCTGTTCCGGCACCCTGCCGGAGGGGGGTATCCTTCACCGGTGGCCATCTTCATCATCCTGGCGCTCTCCATGACGAGGAGGGAGTAGTTCACCCTTGGGGCTGAGGGTATGTACCAGTAGCTATGTGTTTGATCTCTCTCTCTCTCTCTCGTGTTCTCTCTCGTGTTCCCTCTAAGGCACGATCTTGATGTATCCCGAGCTTTGCTATTGTAGTTGGATCTTATGATGTTTCTCCCCCTCTACTCTCTTGTGATGAATTGAGTCTCCCTTTTGAAGTTATCTTATTGGATTGAGTCTTTTATGAGAACACTTGATGTATGTCTTGCCGTGCGTATCTGTGGTGACAATGGGATATCATGTGCCTTTTGATGTATGTTTTGGTGACCAACTTGCGGGTTCCGCCCATGAACCTATGCATAGGGGTTGGCACACGTTCTTGACTCTCCGGTAGAAACTTTGGGGCACTCTTTGAAGTACTTTGTGTTGGTTGAATAGATGAATCTAAGATTGTGTGATGCATATCTTATAATCATGCCCACGGATACTTGAGGTGACAATGGAGTATCTAGGTGACATTAGGGTTTTGGTTGATTTGTGTCTTAAGGTGTTATTCTAGTACGAACTCTTTTATAGATCGATCCGAAAGAAAAACTTTGAGGTGGTTTCGTACCCTACCATAATCTCTTCGTTTGTTCTCTGCTATTAGTGGCTTCGGAGTGACTCTTTGTTGCATGTTGAGGGCTTGTCATATGATCTACCTATGTTATTATTGTTGAGAGAACTTGCACTAGTGAAAGTATGAACCCTAGGCCTTGTTTCCTACCATTGCAAAACCGTTTACGCTCACTTTTATCATTAGTTACCTTGCTGTTTTTATTATTTCAGATTACAAATACCTTTATCTACCATCCATATTGCACTTGTATCACCATCTCTTCACCGAACTAGTGCACCTATACAATTTGCCATTGTATTGGGTGTGTTGGGGACACAAGAGACTCTTTGTTATTTGGTTGCAGGGTTGTTTGAGAGAGACCATCTTCATCCTACGCCTCCTATGGCTTGATAAACATTAGGTCATCCACTTGAGGGAAATTTGCTACTGTCCTACAAACCTGTGCACTTGCAGGCCCAACAACGTCTACAAGAAGAAGGTTGTGTAGTAGACATCAGTGAGCCCCTCCCGCGTCCTCATCACCGTCACCCGCTCGCAGAGGTTGACGATCTCCTGCGACGAGCGTCAGAGCGAGTAGCCCCAGTTCGTCTTCGCCCGCGGCGGCACGATGACGAAGGGCGGAAGATTGATATGGTCCGTGCCATGGTTGCGGACGTAGAAGAAGGAGTTCTGCCACTTCTTGGCAGAATCCTCGAGCGGGATCTTGGGGAAATCCGCCCCCGACCTCTTCAAGATGACGGCGGCGCTGCAGTCGGCGAACTCCCAGGCCAACGGGCCTTGCTGCTTCAAGGAGAAGAAGCGCGCCCAGAGGTAGACCGTCGGTTCGACCCCCAGGTGCCGCTCGCACAGGGTCACAAAGCCGGAGAGCTAGACGATGGCACCGGCGCCAAGATGGTGCAGTTGGAGCCCGAAGAACTCCAAGAACACGCGGAAGAAGGTGCTCACCGGCAGCCCGAACCCGCGCTCGAAATGCGTAAGGAAGACGACGCGCTCCTGCCCCTCGGGCTGGGGTCTCTACTCGCCGCGCGGCAGGCGGACACCGACGTCCGTCTCCCGCGGCAGGCGCCGCGAAGCTCGAAGCTGCGTGATGTCCTCGCTAGTGATGTTGGAGCCCATCCAGGAGCCCGACGGTAGGGCCATGGACAGAAGAAGGAAGAAGAAGACGGGCAACGGAGGAAGCTCTGCTCAGGGCTACGAGCGCAGCTGTGTATCGGTGGCAAAGAGCAGAGCAGGAGCAGGGGGACAGGAGGGCACGAGCGAGAATGGTGTCCACTGCCCCCTTGCCCCCCTCAATTTATAACCCCCGGTTCAAACGTGGGGAAGTGGGATCGTCTGCACGCACCCGTTCTACTACCCCGCAATAAGTGCGCACGTACACGCGCACTAACTGCTCGGGGAAGTGCACCCGGCCCCCAGACGCCACAATAAATCCACGCGCGTAGACCAAGGGCGCATGGCGGCAGGCCCCGGCCCGGCGCCCAGTCCTGTCACGCGCGTGGCCTGTCAGGCCCCTCCGACTTCCGGGCGCCACGGGGCGCCTACGCGAAGCCCAAGGGATCGCCTCAAGATTCGACGGACTCCTCGGTTCCCGCCATGGCCGGGATGCCGCGATCCAGTTTCTGAGAAAACCGGCACACAATGGGTGTTGCCGGACCCGGCGCTCGCAGAATCCTCCTTGCTCAAGGGGGAAACTCCGAAGGCCCACTCATCCGAAGTTGGCGGACCTTCACAGCTTCGGGGACTACTGTCTGGGGGATGAACCCCGGGCAGGCAACGGAACATGGATCCTTTTCAAAAACAACAGGGACCGCATCGCCCCGCAAGCTGGCACGCACCTGGCCGGGTCGCTTGACCCGACAGGGCTCGCAACCCGGCTGAACTCTCCGACCCGGCAAGGTACGTCAACCCGGCCACAACAACTGGCACAAGACAACTCAACCCGGCGCAAACCAAGGCGTCCCCAGCAAGCCAGCCCCACCCGTGGCGTCCACGGCAACCCAGCCACGGGTCAGCTCCTGTCCCATCCAGGCCGTAAGATGGACGAGACCTCAACCACCGATGACCAAGACAACAGTGTTCCCACCCATGCCTGTGGTCAGCCGGAGCCTGGCAACAGTGCCCCTCACCTACCCGCTGACCAAGGCTGGCGTGGCAATAGTGCTCCCGCCCTCATCGCTGACGACAGCACGCGGCAGCCTAACGGAGAGCACTGTACACGACTCGACTTGGCCACGCCCTGACGACCGACAAGATGGCGCATAGTCCCCCCTAGGCACGCGAGGCCCACACCTAGGGGAACCAGCGAACCACAAGCCCACAAGCGGGACCCAGCCGAGTATTCCGGACATCGACAATACGGACCCACTGACTCAGCATATTACCATTGTACCCCTGGGTGGGTTGATCTATAAAACCCCCCAGGAACCCACGCCTACAGGGCATGATGAGAAGAAGCATATGCACATGTACGAGACACAAGAAAAACACAACTAAGCATAGGACTAGCCACCATATCGCAACACCGGAGAGAAGGATCAGCCCAAGCCTCGGCCAGCTTCCTTCCTCCTCATACAGCTCCAGGAGCAACATTGTACTATCGATCATCCAACTACACTCGGCAGGACTAGGGGTATTATCTCTCCGGAGAGCCCCAAACCTGGGTATGTCCGGTGTCCCACGCCCGCTCATGCCAACCTCGCCTCTGGAGCCCACCAGTGCCCTCGAGCCTCCTCCGCTCTTTATCCATCCCTTGGCATGTGACGTGCGCCCACCACGACAAGGGTGAAAGGCAAGCTCAACATGTTTGAATGATCCATGACAATATACTTTAACTGAGATGTGAGAAAACAGAACCCATTACGTTGTCTTCCTTGTCCAACATCAACTCTTTAGCATGTCATACTTAATGAGTGCTCACAATTATAAAAGATGTCTAGGATAGTATATTTATATGTGAAATCACTCTTCCTTCAATATTCTTTAACGAATTGTTCAAATGACCAATACAATGCTTGCTAACCTTCAATAAATTTACAACCTCTACTTCTTAGATGTGAAGTCATTACTCCCCATGGGATAAGCAAATGAAACATATAAAATTTCAGATTTATGACATTCAACTCATTCAACCATTTACTCATAGGATATAAGTGAAGCACACGAGTAAATAAAAAACTGCTCCAACAAGATATAAGTGAAGATCAATGAGTAGCAAAATAATTATGTAACTATGTGAAGACTCTCTCTCATTTAAGAGTTTCAGATCTTGGTATTTTATTCAAACAGCAAGCAAGGCAAAATAAAATGACATTGCAAGGATAGCACAACTCATGTGAAGAAGCAAAAACTTAGGTTCAACCGATACTAACCGATGATTGTTGAAGAAGAAAGGTGGGATGCCTAACGGGGCATCCCCAAGCTTAGATGCTTGAGACTTCTTGAAATATTATCTTGGGGTGCCTTGGGCATCCCCAATCTTGAACTTTTGTGTCTCCTTAATTCCTCTCATATCATGGTTTCTCTTTTTATCAAAAGCTTCATCCACACCAAACTCAACAAGAACTCGTGAGATAGGTTAGTATAAACCAATGCAAAACCTTATCATTTTCTACTGTAACAAATTACTAAAATTATTATTCAACATTTCATACTAAATTTCTCTGCATATTTAATACTCTTATCCTCAAATAGAATCATTAAACAAGCAAACATATGCAACCATAACAGCAATCTACCAAAACAGTATAGTCTGTAAAGAATGCAAGATTCATCATACTTCCCTAACTCCAAAAATTATGAGAAAAATACTACGCTGTAGACGATTTATCAGAGCTCAATATGCAGAAAGTTTCAACATTATACCATTCTCTGACTTTTCTAGGGAATTTTTGCAACAGCGGTAAACTTTCTGTTTTCAAACAGCAACATGTATACTTGGAAAATAAGCATGGTAAAGGCTATCCTTGACATTTTTATTGAAAATATAGATGCAAAACATTATTCTAAATAACAGCAAGCAAATACTAAAAAAATAAAATGACGCTCCAAGCAAAACACATATCATGTGGCGAATAAAAATATAGCTCCAAGTAAAGTTACCGATGAACGAAGACGAAAGAGGGGATGTCATCCGGGGCATCCCAAGCTTAGGCTATTGGTTGTCCTTTAATATTACCTTGGGGTGCCTTGGGCATCCCCAATCTTAGGCACTTTCCACTCCTTATTCCATAGTCCATCGAATCTTTACCCAAAACTTGAAAACTTCAACCACACAAAACTCAACACAAAACTCGTAAGCTCCGTTAGTATAAGAAAATAAATCGCCACTCTCCAGTAAACAATGGCAGCTAATCACGTGAGCACTAAAGTTTCTGTTTTTTTACAGCAAGAACATATAGACTTCACCCAAGTCTTCCCAAAGGTTCTTCTTGGCACAAACACTAATTAAAACATGAAACCACATCTAACCAGAGGCTAGATGAATTATTTATTACTAAACAGGAACAAAAATCAAGGAACAAAAATAAAGTTGGGTTGCCTCCCAACAAGCGCTAACGTTTAACGCCCCTAGCTAGGCATGATGATTTCAATGATGCTCACATAAAAGATAAGAATTGAAACATAAAGAGAGCATCATGAAGAATATGACTAGCACATTTAAGTCTAACCCACTTCCTATGCATAGGGATTTTGTGAGCAAACAACTTATGGGAAGAATAATCAGCTAGCATAGGAAGGCAAAACAAGCATAGCTTCAAAACTTTAAGCACATAGAGAGGAAACTTGATATTATTGCAATTCCTACAAGCATATGTTCCTACCTTATAATAATTTTTAGTAGCATCATGAATAAATTCAACAATATAACCAACACCTAAAGCATTCTTTTCATGATCTACTTGCATAGAAATTTTACTACTCTCCACATAAGCAAATTTATTCTCATCAATAGTAGTGGGAGCAAACTCAACAAAATAACTACCATGTGAAGCATAATCCAATTGAAAACTAAAAGCATGATGACAAGTTTCATGGTTATCATTATTCTTAATAGCATACAAGTCATCACAATAATCATCATAGATAGCAACTTTGTTCTCATAATCAATTGGAACCTCTTCCGAAATAGTGGAATCATCACTAAATAAAGTTGACACTCTTCCAAATCCACTTTCATCAATACAATCATCATAAATAGGAGGCATGCTTTCATCGTAATAAATATTCTCATCAAAACTTGGGGGACTAAACATATCATCTTCATCAAACATAGCATCCCCAAGCTTGTGGCTTTGCATATCATTAGCATCATGGATATTCAAGGAATTCATACTAACAACATCGCAATCATGCTCATCATTCAAATATTTTATGCCAAACATTTTATAGACTTCTTCTTCTAGCACTTGAGCACAATTTTCCTTTTCATCATACTTACGAAAGATATTAAAAAGGTGAAGCGTATGAGGCAAACTCAATTCCATTTTTTTGTAGTTTTCTTTTATAAACTAAACTAGTCATAAAACAAGAAACAAAAAGATTCGATTGCAAGATCTAAAGATATACCTTGAAGCACTCACCTCCCCGGCATCGGCGCCAGAAAAGAGCTTGATGTCTACTACACAACCTTCTTCTTGTAGACGTTGTTGGGCCTCCAAGTGCAGAGGTTTGTAGGACAGTAGCAAATTTCCCTCAAGTGGATGACCTAAGGTTTATCAATCCATGCGAGGCGTAGGATGAAGATGGTCTCTCTCAAACAACCCTGCAACCAAATAACAAAGAGTCTCTTGTGTCCCCAACACACCCAATACAATGGTAAATTGTATAGGTACACTAGTTCGGCGAAGAGATGGTGATACAAGTGCAATATGGATGGTAGATATAGGTATTTGTAATCTGAAAATATAAGAACAGCAAGGTAACTAATGATAAAAGTGAGCGTAAACGGTATTGCAATGGTAGGAAACAAGGCAAAGTGTTCATACTTTCACTAGTGCAAGTTCTCTCAACAATAATAACATAGATAGATCATATAACAATCCCTCAACATGCAACAAAGAGTCACTCCAAAGACACTAATAGCGTAGAGCAAACGAAGAGATTATGGTAGGGTACGAAACCACCTCAAAGTTATCCTTTCTGTTCTATCTATTCAAGAGTTCGTAGTAAAATAACATGAAGCTATTCTTTCCACTCAATCTATCATAGAGTTCATACTAGAATAACACCTTAAGACAGAAATCAACCAAAACCCTAATGTCACCTAGATACTCCATTGTCACCTCAAGTATTCGTGGGCATGATTATATGATATGCATCACACAATCTCAGATTCATCTATTCAACCAACACAAAGTACTTCAAAGAGTGCCCCAAAGTTTCTACCGGAGAGTCAAGATGAAAACATGTGCTAACCCCTATGCATAGGTTCATGGACGGAACCCGCAAGTCGATCACCAAAACATACATCAAGTGGCACATGATATCCCATTGTCACCATAGATAAGCACGGCAAGACATACATCAAGTGTTCTCAAATCATTAAAGACTCAATCCGATAAGATAACTTCAAAGGGAAAACTAAATCCATTATAAGAGAGTAGAGGGGGAGAAACATCATAAGATCCAACTATAATAGCAAAGCTCGTGATACATCATGATTGTGCCATAGAGAGAACACGAGAGAGAGAGAGAGAGAGATCAAACACATAGCTACTGGTACATACCCTCAGCCTCGAGGGTGAACTACTCCCTCCTCGTCATGGAGAGCACCGGGATGATGAAGATGGCCACCAGTGATGGGTTCCCCCTCCGGCAGGGTGCCGGAATGGTCTCCCGAGAGGTTTTTGGTGGCTACAGAGGCTTGCGGCGGCGGAACTCCCGATCTATCTTGATATTCGATGTTTTTAGGGTATGTAAACTTATATAGGCGAAAGAAGTCGGTCGGGGGAGCCTCGAGGGGCCCACAAGGGTGGAGGGCGCACCCAAGGGGTGGGCGCCCCCCCTATTTTTGGATTCCTCGATGCTTCCCCGGCTTGCACTCCAAGTTTCCTGGGTCACGTTCGTTCCAAAAATCACGCTGCCGAAGGTTTCGTTCCGTTTGGACTCCGTTTGATATTCCTTTTCTTCAAAACACTGAAATAGACAATAAAACTGCAATATGGGATGGGCCTCCGGTTAGTCCCAAAAGTAATATAAAAGTGTATAATAAAGCCCGTAATCATTTAAACAGATAATAAAATAGCATGAATGCTTCATAAATTATAGATACGTTGCAGACGTATCACGCTCCTCCTGCGCCGTGCTACGACGCTTCTACATCGTCCTACGATGTGATGCCGCCGCCGTCATCTACCTGGCCACCAGCCTCCTATGGTCCGCCACCTCACCAACCCTATGCAGTGGCGCCAGCACATCAGGCCTACACGATGCCGCCGCAGCAACCGTACCTGGCGCCGTCGTAGCAACCCTATGCGGCGCTGCCTCCTCCGCTGCCCTACGGGGCCACGCCTACCTCGACCTATGGGGCCCCGGTGCATCTACCTACGGAACCCTAGCTACTGCTCCCCATGGCGCCTATCCATAGTACGGTGCCACCGTGCCTGCCTACGGTGCCTACTCGGCGGTCGCTGCTCATCCAGAGACGGCCCCGTCGATGGGTCTTTATGCACCACAGACTCACGCTGCTCATCCAGAGACGGCGTCGTCGCCGTTTTACTTCACGCATCTTCGGCCAGTGAAGCTTACACCGGACAATTACTTGTAGTGGCGTGCTTAGGTGTTGCCTCTTCTATGGAGCCACTACTTGGAAGGGTACGTTGACGGATCCATCCCGTGCCCGCCACCGCATCATCCGGCGTACCACACATGGGTGGCCCAGGATCAGGCCATCCTCTCTGCTATCCATCCCTCGCTCACTCCGAGTATCTCATCGATGGTCATCTTCGCCGCTACGTCCCGGGAGGCATGGGCAGCGCTTCACACCAGCTTTGCCTCTCAATCTCAGGCGCATGATCACTCTATACGCACCAAGCTAGATGAGACCAAGCTTGGCGAGCTCAGCATCACGGACTACTTCAACAAGATGACCAGCCTCGCTGACACATTGGCCTCTGTCGGTCAGCCGCTTCTTCCTGAGGACATCACCACTGATGTGCTTAATGGTCTTGATGATGACTATGATAATTTCATTGAGAATGTCCATGGCCGCGATGATTCTCTCCCGCCTCGCAAGCTCTATGCGCGCCTCCTCGGGCGTGAACAACGCATCAAGGCGCGCCGTGTCTCCCCGAGCTTCATCTTCGCCAATGACGTGACTCGCGGCAAACCGTAGAAGACGTCACCATATGGTGGTAAGCCGGCGCCCTCACCGCAGCAGGCCCCGCGGGGTGCCGTGCCATCCATTACCGGCGGAAGCCACCCGGTTGCTTGTTGTCCCTGCTGCAGCGCTCAGCAGGCTTGCCAGCTCTGTGGCATTGAGCGCCATATTGCCTCCCGCTGTCATAGACTCTTCAAACAAGACTTCCTTGGCCTAGGCAACAATGGCTAAGGGAATGAAAGGCAAGCTGCTGAAGCGGTGACGAGTCATGGGCACGGGTCCACTGCATCCTACTCCATCGACCCCACATGGTACATGGACACGGGGGCTACCAACCACCTGACGAGCGAGATGGGCAAGCTCTCCACCCAGGAGCCATATCGTGGTCATGATCAGGTTCACACCGCCAACGGAGCAGGTATGCGCATCTCACATGTTAGTCAGGCCTCACTTCTTGCACACAATTTCAGAAAACTGCAACTTTCCAATGTTCTTCGAGTTCCTTCTGCTACGCGTAGTTTGTTATCTATTCCTCAACTTACTCGTGATAATAATTTCCTTGTTGAGTTTCATCCTTTTAGTTTCATCATCAAGGATCGGGACACGAGGGCCATTCTGCTTAGCGGTTTTCTTCGCCATGACTTGTACGCACTTGACGCACCGCCTGCACCTCCTACTCAACATTCTCCTCAGGCGTTCAGTGGTGTTCGTGTGTCTCCTACGCACTGGCATGCGTTCCTTGGTCACCTTGCTGCTCCTATAGTTCGCCATGTTCTACATCGCCATGAACTTCCAGTTGTATCCAATAAAATTGCTAAAACTATCTATGATGCCTGTCAGCAAGGCAAGAGTCACCAACTTCCTTTCTCGGAGTCTAGTCATGTGGTTAAATATCCTCTTGAGCTTGTGTTTTCTGATGTATGGGGTCATGCCCAAACTTCTGTTAGTGGTCACAATTATTATGTCAGCTTTATTGATGCTTATAGTCGGTTTACCTGGCTTTATCTTATTAAGCGTAAATCTGATCTGTTCGATGTTTTTATTCAGTTTCAATCACACGTTGAGCGTCTCCTTAAGCATAAGATTCTTCATGTTCAATCCGACTGGGGGTGAATATCACAACCTCAGTTTGTTTTTAATAAGCTTGGGATCTCGCACCGTGTATCTTGCCCTCATACACATCAACAGAATGGCACCGCTGAATGTAAGCATCCTCATCTTGTAGAAACTGGCCTTACTTTGCTAGCTCATGCATCCATGTTTCGGTTTTGGAGTGATACTTTTTTCACAGTCTGTTTCTTGATAAATAGGCTTCCCTCACGACTTCCCAAGATGAAAACTCCTGTTGAACTCTTGCTCAATGAAATCCTTGATTACACGTTCCTTAAGGTGTTTGGATGCGCATGCTGGCCTCATCTTCGTTCGTATAACAAGCATAAGCTAGAGTTTCGGTCTAAAAAGTGTGTTTTTCTTGGGTATAGTTCCCTTCATAAAGGGTACAAGTGTCTGCATGTTCCCAAAAATCGCGTTTAAATATCTCATGATGTCGTATTTGACGAGAATGTGTTCCATTTCTCTGCACTTCCGAACAACTCTATCACTTCTACACCATCTGTGCACTCGAATATACCCTTGCCTGATCAATTTATGGACGTTGCATATGCTCCTGCGCTGCTTGCTAATCATGCTGCAGGTATTAGAAGTGGCGCTCGCCTTGAGCTCCTTGATGATCAGGTGACGGACAACGCACACGCACGGGACATTGATCCCGTGCATGAGCCATGCATGGCGGGTCCTGCCTGCCCGCCCGCTACTGAGGAACCCGTGGCAGCTGCACCCGCAGCTGCGTCGCGTGCATCGGCTTTGCCCGACCCAGTGGACACCTTGCCTGCCCGGTGGCCATCTCGCCCGGCCCGTTGGCCGCCTCACCTGGCCCGGCAATCGCTTCGCCTGGCCCAGCGCCCGACTTGGCCTCTCCCACCCCGGCTTCACCTGGCCTGACGCCTCCTGGCTCTCCGTCACCAGGGGCCTCTGCGTCTAGCTCCGGATCGCCGTCCTCCTTGTCAGGCTCGGCCACGTCCCTCTCACCTGAGTTGGCCCCGATACTGCCAACATCTCCTATGGCGGTTGCTCTTTGCCCTCGCAAATGTAGTCAGTCTGGGATTTTTCGTCCTAAGGAACGCAAGGATGGCATTGTTTCATGGATTGCTGCTTGTATGGCTCATTCTGTTGCTGATTTGACAGCGGAGCCTTTCCACTTTGAAGCTACTCTAGGTATTCCTCACTGGCGTGCCGCGATGGAACAGGAGTTTCAGGCATTATTGAAGAACAATACTTGGCGATTGGTTCCTCGTGTTTCAGGTATTAACATTATTGGTCCAAGTGGGTCTTTAAGGTGAAGAAACATGCTGATGGTTCTATTGAGCGCTACAAATCACGGTTAGTTGCCAAGAGATTCAAACAAAGTTATGGTCTTGATTATGAAGACATGTTCAGTCCAGTTATAAAGCCTACTACCATTCATTTGCTGCTCTCTCTTGCTATTACTCAAGGGTGGTTTCTTCGTCAACTTGATGTGCAAAATGCTTTCCTACATGGAGTCTTGGAGGAGGAGGTTTATATGCGCCAACCCCCGAGTTTTGTTGATCATGTGCATCCTCGGCATATCTGTCGTCTGCTTAAGGCTCTACATGGACTTAAACAGGCTCCTCGTGCGTGGCATGCATGCCTTGGCTCTGTTCTCCGAGCTCTTGAATTTATTCCCTCCACAGCTGACACGTCCCTATTCCTTCTTCAGCGTCCTGAGGTTACGATGTGTCTACTGGTTTATGTTGACGATATCATCCTCATCAGTTCCTTAGATGGTGCTGCTAATCGTCTTGTGACTGCGTGGAGTGATGAATTTGCTAACAAGGACTTAGGTGCTCTGCACTACTTCCTTGGTCTGGAGGTCTCACGGTCTTCTGCTAGGTTGACTCTTACTCACAAGAAGTACTCTCTGGACTTACTACGCCGTGCTGGTATGTTATAGTGCAAACACGCTATCACTCTGATGTCTACAACTGATCGGTTATCTGCTCTTGATGGAGATCCTATTTCACCGGATGATGCTACTGAGTACCGCAGTCTCATTGGTGGTCTGCAATACCTCACCAGCAGCAGACCGGATGTCTCCTATGCAGTTAACCGTGTGTGTCAGTTTCTTCATGCACCCAGGACGTCACATTGGTCGGCTGTGAAGCGTGTTCTGCGCTATGTCGGTCTCGTTGCCTCGTATGGTTTGCTTCTTCAGCCTACGCCATCTTGTGAGCTCTTGGCCTTCTCAGATGCAGATTGGGTTGGTAGTCCTGATGACAGGCGATCCATGGGGTGATATGTTGTGTTCTTTGGTCCTAACTTGATCGCCTGAAATGCTTGGAAGCAAGCTACATTATCTAGCAGCAGTACTGAAGCTGAGTACAAGGCAGTTGCTGACACCAAGCTGAGATTATATGGTACAGTCCTTATTGCGTGAGTTGAGAGTCTCTCTCAGTCAGCCTCCAGTCCTTTGGTGTGACAACATCGGTGCTACATACCTTTCATCTAATCCGGTATTCTGTGCGCGAACAAAACACATTGAGGTTGACTATTCATTTTGTTCGGGAACGCGTTGCACAGAAGCTACTCTGTATCAAGTTTATCTCTTCCAAATATCAACTTGCTGACATCTTCACGAAGCCTCTTCCACAGCCACAGTTTGTAGGTTGTAGGTGCAATCTTAACTTACTTTGTACTTCACACCATAGTTAAGATTGAGGGAGGGTGTTAGATTGTAAATACATAGACTATGTATACACCTCGTATTTACCGTTTGATAATTCTATATATATGAAATAGCAACACCCCGTTTAGGGTGTCGTGCAATTTCCCAACAATACGTCTTACACCCCCAACCAGTGCAGAGCGTGGTCGCGTTCCCCGTGCGACTATACAGACGATCGATTCGCCTGAGGTTGCCTTTCATGGCTGCCACCGGCGTTGGTGGGAACGACTCTCGGATGGCACCAGAGGACTCCACAGTGGTTTGTACCTCTGTTATGATTGACGAACTCACCGCTGTTCAGCTTCCCTACTAGCTATCTCTTATTGTTCAATGTTTTCAGTATCGTCTAGGCCGGGAAAGGTCAAGAGGGTAACCAAGGAGTCAAATGTACATGTCAAGATCAACCTGGACGGCACTGGTGTTGCAAACAGCACAGGGATACTGTCGGTGTCAAAAATGGCGGATCTCAGGTAGGGGGTCCCGAACTGTGCGTCTAGGCGGATGGTAACAGGAGACAAGGGACACGATGTTTTTACCCAGGTTCAGGCCCTCTCGATGGAGGTAAAACCCTACTCCTGCTTGATTAATATTGATGATATGGGTAGTACAAGAGTAGATCTACCACGAGATCAGAGAGGCTAAACCCTAGAAGCTAGCCTATGGTATGATTGTTGTTCGTCCTACGGAGTAAAACCCTCCGGTTTATATAGGCACCGAAGAGGGTTAGGGTTACACAGAGTCGGTTACAATGGTAGGAGATCTACATATCCGTATCGCCAAGCTTGCCTTCCACGCCAAGGAAAGTCCCATCCGGACACGGGACGAAGTCTTCAATCTTGTATCTTCATAGTCCAGGAGTCCGGCCAAAGGTGATAGTTCGGCTATCCGGACACCCCCTAATCCAGGACTCCCTCAGTAGCCCCCTAACTAGGCTTCAATGGCGATGAGTCCGGCGCGTAGATTGTCTTCGGCATTGCAAGGCGGGTTCTTCTCCAAATCATGTGTACCTGTTTGAATAACATTCGGTTTCTTGTAAATATTGCGCTCCTCGGCTTTCACGCCCAATAATGGCCATCTTCCACGTGTCGAATGAATGTGAAAAGCCAGGGTATTTTTATATTATACCCCCTAGCGTGCAAATGAACTGCCTATAAAAGAGACGGGGATCTAGATCCGAATCACACCATCCTCCCTTCGCGAGCATTCATCAGAGCACACCTGACAGAAATCCATTCCATCATGGACAGTCGATGCGGCTCCTCCTCTCGCCCTTCCAGCCCCCAGCCTAGAGATTGGGAGAGATGCTCCGTCCCGCACAGCAAGTTAGTGACGCTCCAAACCAAGGGATTTCTTCCCCCAGCCATCATGGTTCCGGTTCGAGCCGGACTTACCACCTATGTGGGAGAAAAGCAAGCGGAGAGCGTCCCCAGCCCCTCCAAAGGAGAGCGGGTGTGCCTTGTCTCTTATTTGATAAGAGGGCTCGGATTTCCAATTCATCCGTTTCTCCGGGGGCTCCTGGAGTTCTACGGCCTCCAGTTGCACAACCTTACGCCTGCCTCTATTTTGCATATTGCGGGCTTCGTGGCCCTTTGCGAGCTGTTTTTGGGCATCGAGGCTCATTTTGCGTTGTGGAAGAAGCTGTTCTGCCTTGTGCCCCATTCCCAAGAGGGGTCAATATATCATGTGGGTGGAGCCAAACTATGGCGCATCGCCGGGCCCGGATATCTATCTGGAACCCCGAAGAAGGCGTCCGAAGACTGGCCTTCGAAGTGGTTTTACATAGAAGATGTCCCCCTGCCGGACCTTGTTCGGATCAGCCTTCCTGAGTTCAATAACGCTCCTTTAAAGAAACGCCTAAGCTGGTGTCCACGGAGCCCTCAGAAGGAAAATGACAGGGACGTTCTTTACCTGATGAGCCGAATAAGGTTGTTGGCTCATTCCGGACTGACCATGATCGGAGTCATGGCCACATGCATTATGCGGGGGGTGCAGCCGCTCTAGTATAGAGGCCACCCCATGTGGGATTTCAACGGGGAGGATGATGCCACCCGCTGCGGCCGTAAGGGACCGGGACCGGTCGCCGATCTGATGAAGATCTTGTCCGTGTTGTACAAGGGAGAAGAGGAGGAATTTCTCCGCGTCAATCCACAGAACGGATTTTCTATGTACAATCCTCCGAGCTGGGTAAGCGGACATTTCTTTTTGCCTATCCGATCCATATTCCCATAGTCAAGTATCTCATTTTGTGATTTTGGTGCAGGAACTGCACCAGGCCGTAAAGGACATAAACAGCCCGCCTCCACAACCCGAGGATCCAGAACAGTTCCTCGATCCGACCTCCCAAGAGGATCCGGACATATCAGTGGAGCTGATTGATAGGGTATTTCACCAACTAAGCATCGATAATGCCTTGGTCGTCATTACGGCTGATTACCCCGGAATACTTCCAGCCTCACAGGTAAATGAGACCAAGGTCCCAATACTCTGAAAATGACCCATTCGTGCTTATTTTTGATCACCGTATACCGATGGCGTTTCGCAGGGGGCGCCCTTGAGGCGGAAGGCCGAGCCTGCGGCAGCTAGCCAACAAGGGGCAGCACGGCCCAGCAGGCTAAAAAGAAGTGGAGTCCGGATCGAAACTCCGGTGCAACGGTATGGCGTGCCACCTTACTCCCAGGCTTTATTCCTGGGAGACATACTAACGCTCGTGCTTGTTCAGGAAGAAGAGCGCTCGCCGGACTGTATCCGGTGAGGTTGCCAATCAATCCTCCGCTTGCCAGGCTCCAAAGCCAGGTCCAGAAGCGGAGACAAACATGAGGCGTGTGTTGGATGCTCCTCCGACAGAGGATGCCGACAGGTTATCTGCCACCAATTCCGAGGTGGAGAGTGCCATGAATCACAGGCGTCGCCGGACAGTCCTTCGGGACGCAAGTTTCTCCCCAGAGGCATTGGATGCCTTTAATTCGGGAGATGCACACCTCTGTGCTACTCAAAATGGTCTAGCCAGAGCCACGGAGCAGCATGTAAAAGACATACGGGTGAGAAAATTTGACAGTTATATGTGCCAGTAGCCCCCGAGACTTGAAATAGTTAGAATAACTAATTTAAGGATCATTTATTGTGCAGGATCTTACAGAAAAAAATACCCAACTGTCCCAGGAGCTGGAGGAGTGCAAGGCCCAACTTGAGGCCGCACTAGCCGCAGCGGGGGAATCCAAAGAGACCCCCTCTGTTAATATATGCTTCAAAAGATAAGTAATTTGTGAAGTGTGGCGTGTGTAGAAGTCTGACAATAATATTGCAGATGGCGCTGGGATAGATCCGGACAAGCAACATCTCATGTGCCGGTTAAAGGCCGGCGAGAATGTGCTTACAAGGGTGAGGCAAGAGAAAAATAATCTCCAAGATGCCAACACCCAGCTGGGTGAGGAAATAAAGGATGTTCGTGCAAAGGAGAATTGGCGGCTTCGACGCGGCATTTTTAGTAAGTGCTTGAACGAACCTTTGAAAAAAAGAGTTCGGCGAGGAAGTCGACTAACAGAGTTATATCTGTAGGTATGCTCACAGGCCGTCCTGCAGAGGAAATGCCCGGTTCTACGGGTGACCTTCTTCCCGAGCTCTTACAACTGCACGAACGAGTTCGGTAGGTGATGAAAGGCGTCACCCAGGCCCTGTGGCCATCTCTCTCCCCGCCCGAAGGCCTTGGAGAGATTGCAGAGAGGCTTCAGGCAGCGCGGCGGCGCTTCTGATTATGGAAGATATCGGCCTGCCGTCAGGGCACTAGGGAAGTCTGGGCCATGGTGAAGACGCGGTACACGAAGGCTGACCCAAACCACATGGCCGAGGTCGGACCTACGGGGCCCGATGGGAAGGAGATCCCTGTGAGCTTAGTGTATGGCCAAGTAGAGTTGGCCGCAAAGTATTCCCAGCAGGACTGTAAACTAGACAGCCTATTAGATGGCATTGAAGAGGAATACAATCAGTCGGATTGACTATGTAATTAAAGATGACATGTAAAATGCCTTCTAGCCGGATTTTAGATCGTTTGTCATGGCGGACCTTTTTGCTTCAACCTCGGGACCCAATAGTCCGGAGTGTGTCCGAATACCCTCACGGTTATGTAAAAACTGGGGCATGCATGGAGACCAGGCGTAGGGGTCATTAGTGCTTTATCAGATAAGTGCCCAACTAGTTATGTTATATTACATGGTTAGTAAGAAACATCTTCCAGGGAGAATAGTTCCGTTAGGGGTTCCTTTCCCTGGGAGGCATGCCCTAAAGTGCATGTCTGGACTGCGAAAAGAACAGAAAAAACTCTGGGGGCAGATAAATAAATAGGTAAAAAAATCGTCTTTTAGTTCACCGACCGAATATTCTCTTAAGAACGCTAGCTTTCGGCTTCACCCAGTCTGAGGTACACATCCGGCTGACCCGGCAGTAACAATCGAAGAGGTGCGCCCTTTACCGCCTAGCCGAACAATCGGGAACGTAGGGGTAAGCACAGGAGCCAGGCAACCCAGCTTGGCCAAAACTTAAGTCATAACGATGCATATAATGGTGAATAAAAGGTACATGCAGAAGTGTGACACATGTGTTAGGCATGAAGCCCGGAAAATAAACTTCTGTTAAAGAAGCCCCCAGGTATAATGAGCGTGGATAGCGCATCAAGTGTTTGCGAACGATGCACGAACAAGCTTTCAAAGGCTGCAATAGAAAAAGAGGGAGAAGGAGAGAAAGAGAAGACAGCTAATATGTAAAATGTAGACGGAGGAAGGAGACGAACTCAGAATCCGGCGCTAGGCGTAGAATCTTCGGAGACGGGCTGTGTTCCATGGGTTCGGCTCGAGTCGGTTATCCGATGCATCTCGTAGACGGTACGCACCACCGGTCAGGACTTGGTCGATGATAAAGGGACCTTCCCATTTGGGCTTGAGTTTGTCCTTTTTCTTGTCCGGCAGGCGTAGAACTAACTCACCAGCGTTGTAAGTTTTGGCCCGTACTTCTCTACTTTGATATCTTCGAGCTTGTTGTTGATAAAATGCGGAACGGGCTTTTGCCACGTCCCGCTCCTCCTCCAATGCGTCCAAACTGTCCAACCGATCGAGCTCGGCTTCTCTTTCTTCGTACATGCGCACGCGAGGTGAATCATGAATTATGTCACAGGGCAGAACTGCCTCTGCGCCGTATACCATAAAGAATAGTGTAAATCCGGTGGTGCGATTTGGAGTGGTCCATAGCCCCCAAAGTACGGAGTCGAGCTCCTCTACCCAGTGCGTGTTAGATTCCTTGAGGGGCCGCACTAATCTGGGTTTGATGCCGCTCATGATTAGACCATTTGCTCGCTCGACTTGACCGTTAGTTTGAGGGCGATAGACTGAAGCATAGTCGAGCTTGATGCCCATGTTTTTGCACCAGAGTTTGACCTCGTCGGCCGTAAAGTTCGTGCCGTTATCAGTGATGATGCTATGGGGGACACTGTAACGGTGTATGATCCCTGATATGAAGTCTATCACCGGTCCAGATTTGGCAGTCTTAACAGGTTTGGCCTCTATCCATTTGGTGAATTTGTCCACCATAACCAGTAGGTATTTTTGCTTGTGGGTTACTCCTTTAAGGGGTCCAACCATGTCAAGACCCTAGACCGCGAAGGTCCTGGTGATGGGTATAGTTTTCAGGGCGGTGGGTGGCATGTGGCTTTGATTAGCAAAGAGCTGGCAACCGACGCATCGTTGGACTAAGTCCTAAGCATCTGCCCGGGCCGTCGGCCAATAAAATCCTATACGAAAGGCCTTACCTACATGGGCCCGGGCTGCGGTGTGGTGCCCACCAAGTCCGGCATGGATTTCAGCCAGAAGGTTCCGCCCTTCCTCTTCGGAGATACACCTTTGAAGGACTCCGGTTGTGCTTTTCTTGTAAAGCTCTCCCTCATGGACCTTATAGGCTTTAGATCGCCGCACTATGCAGCGAGCCTCGTTTTGGTCCTCGGGAAGTTCCTTCTTGGTTAGGTAGGCTAGGAATGGTTCCGTCCACGGGGCAATGACTGCCATTATTACGTGGGCTGAAGATGTTACTTCATTGGCAGAACCACCAATTGTGTCAGAATGTTCGGCGTCGGGCAGTGCGGTTGGGTCCGGGTTGTTATTTCCGGATTCTCCCTCCCATAGTACGGATGGCTTGAATAGCCTCTCTAGGAAGATGTTGGGAGGGATGACATCACACTTTGCGCCAATGCGCGCCAATACGTCTGCTGCCTGGTTGTTATCCCGGGCTATATGGTGAAATTCGAGTCCTTCAAACCGAGCTGACATTTTTAGGACGGTGTTGCGATAAGCTGCCATTTTTGGATCCTTGGCATCGAAGTCTCCATTTATTTGGGATATCGCGAGGTTCGAATCCCCGCGCACCTCTAGGCATTGAATGCCCATGGAGACTGCCATCCGGTGGCCGTGTAGAAGGGCCTCGTATTCGACTGCGTTGTTGGAGTGTGTATACATTATCTGGAGTACGTATTGAACCGAATCTCCGGTTGGGGACGTCAAAACGACGCCAGCCCCCAGACCGGCCAACATTTTGGAGCCGTCGAAGTGCATTATCCAGTTGGAATATGCGCCGTACTCTTTAGGGAGTTCGGCTTCAGTCCATTCGGCGACGAAGTCGGCCAAGACTTGCGACTTAATAGCTCGCCGTGGCTTATAGGTTATGTCAAACGGGAGGAGCTCAATGGCCCATTTGGCAATCCGGCCCGTTGCCTCGCAGTTGTTTATAATGTCGTTAAGAGGTACTTCGGAGGCTACTGTTATCAAACACTCTTGAAAGTAGTGTCACAGCTTCCGGGATGCCATGAACACCGCGTACGCTATCTTTTGATAATGTGGGTACCGTAACTTGCATGGAGTTAGGATAGTGGACACGTAGTAAACTGGTTTTTGAAGGGGGAACTTGTGTCCGTCCGTTTCTCGTTCGACAATGAGCACTGCGCTCACAACTTGATGAGTTGCCGCGATATATAATGGCATTGGTTCGCCCGTGTTGGGCACGGCCAGGACCGGGATTGTTGCCAATATGGCTTTTATTTCTTCAAGTCCGGCCGTGGCGGCATCCGTCCACTCGAAGTGTTCGGTGCGTCGGAGGAGGCGATAAAGAGGTAACGCCTTTTCTCCTAAACGGGAGATGAAGCGGCTTAGAGCCACCACGCATCCCGTCAATTTTTGTATTTGTTTGAGGTCCTTTGGGATATCCAATTGTGACAGGGCTCGGATCTTGGCTGGGTTTGCTTCAATTCCTCTACCGGATACAGTGAAGCCCAAGAGCTTTCTGGCTGGTACGCTGAAAACGCATTTTTCCGGGTTAAGCTTAATGTCATATGTTCGGAGATTATCGAACGTGAGCCTCAAATCGTCCACTAGAGTTTCGACGTGCTTGGTTTTGATGACCACATCGTCTACGTAGGCCTCCACTGTTTTGCCGATCTGGTTTGCCAGACATGTCTGAATCATGCGCTGATATGTTGCGTCAGCGTTTTTAAGCCTGAGGGAGTCCTGCACTAGGGGGTGTTCGAACAGCCGGACTATCAATGTCCGCCGGACTCCAAGACTACGAAGATACAAGATTGAAGACTCCGGCTCGTGTCCGGAAGGTACTTTACTTGGCGTGGAAGGAAAGCTTGGCGATACGGATACGTAGATCTCCTACTATTGTAACCGACTCTGTGTAACCCTAGCCCTCTCCGATATCTATATAAACCGGAGGGCTTTAGTCCGTAGGACAACATACACAACATACAATCATACCATAGGCTAGCTTCTAGGGTTTAGCCTCCTTTAGTCCGTGGTAGATCTACTCTTGTACTACCCATATCATCAATATCAATCAAGCAGGAGTAGGGTTTTACCTCCATCGAGAGGGCCCGAACCTGGGTAAAAAACATCGTGTCCCTTGTCTCCTGTTACCATCCGCCTAGACGCACAGTTCGGGACCCCCTACCCGAGATCCGCCGGTTTTGACACCGACATTGGTGCCTTCATTGAGAGTTCCTCTGTGTCGTCACCGATAGGCTTGATGGCATCTTCAACCTGCAACGCTGTCCAGGGTGAGACTTTTCTCTCCGGATAGATCTTCGTATTCGGCGGCTTCGCCCTGCGGGCCAATTCACTTGGCCATCTGGAGCAGATCGAAAGCTACGCCCCTGGCCGTCAGGTCAGATTTGGAAGCTTAAACTTCATGGCCGATGTCCGAGGAGAATTGATCCTCGACGGACTCGAGCCACAGCCAAGCGCGCCGCACTATGACGATGGGCATGATCTAGCTCTGCCGCCCAACAGTGCCTTGGTGGCCGCACACGGATCCGCTTCGGCTATTAGCCCGGAGCCGATCGCCTAGATCGAGGGTCGGTGGATAGACGCCGCCCTGGGGGCTTCAACATCCACGGCGATGGAGCCGAACACTAACCTTGTCCCCTGCGAAACTCGTGATTCCGAGGCGCCGGACTCCTCGCCGGACTCCGAACCTCCTGCGCCCCTACCAATCGATCTGGATTGGGCGCCGGTTATGGAATTCACCGCCGCGGACATCTTCCAATGCTCGCCTTTCGGAGATATCTTAAATTCACTAAAGCATCTCTCGTTATCAGGAGAGTCCTGGCCGGATTATGGCCAGGATGGTTGGGATGCGGACAACGAAGAAATTCAGAGCCCATCCACCACCCACTTTGTAGCCACTGTCGACGATCTAACTGACATGCTAGACTACAACTCTGACGACATCGACGCTATGGACGACGATGCCGGAGACGAACCAGCGCCCACGGGGCACTGGAAGGCCACCTCGTCATATGACATATACATGGTGGATACCCCAAAAGATGGGGACGGCGAAGGAACATCGGAGGCAGATCCCTTAAAGAAATAGCCCAAGCGCCGGCGTCAGCGGCGCCGCTCTAAATCTCGCCACAGCAAAAACGGAGATTCCGGCACAGGAGATAATAATACTCCAGAGAGTGCCGAAGACAATCCCCTCCAGCAAGACTCAGCGCAGGAGGACGCAGAAGCAAGCCCTCATGAGGGGGCGGCAGACGAAGAGGTTGAGGATCATAATTATATGCCTCCCTCCGAAGACGAAGCAAGCCTCAACAATGACGAATTCGTTGTACCCGAGGATCCCGTCGAACAAGAGCGCTTCAAGCGCAGGCTCATCGCCACAGCAAACAGCCTAAAGAAAAAGCAGCAGCAACTTCAAGCTGATCAGGACCTGCTGGCCGATCGATGGACCGAGGTCCTCGCGGCCGAAGAGTATAAACTTGAACGTCCCTCCAAAAGTTACCCAAAACGCAAGCTGCTCCCCCGATTAGAGGAGGAAGCATACGTACATCCATCACCAGCGCACGATATGGTTGACCGACCACCCCGTGGTCGTGACAGAGAGGCATCCAGGCCACCAGCCAAGACTATACCCCGGCATCGCTCCAAAAGTACGAAGCCAAGAGGGAACGCGCCAGACTTGCGAGACGTATTGGAGGACAAAGCAAGACAATCCAGATCCATCTATGGATCACGGGGGCGCCCTACGACCCACGACGAATACCATCGTGCCGGACACAATAACCCCGGCCGGGCCGAACACAGCAGACAACGCTCTCTCGAGCTGCGTCGCGATATTGCTCAATACAGGGGCGCCGCACACCCGTTATGCTTCACCGATGAAGTAATGGATCATCAGATCCCCGAAGGGTTTAAACCCGTAAACATCGAATCCTACGATGGCACAACAGACCCCGCGGTGTGGATCGAAGACTATCTTCTCCACATCCATATGGTCCGCGGCGACGATCTCCACGCCATAAAGTACCTCCCACTCAAGCTTAGAGGACCAGCTCGGCATTGGCTTAACAGCTTGCCCGCAGAGTCAATTGGGTGTTGGAAGGACCTGGAGGCCGCATTCCTTGATAACTTCCAAGGCACATATGTGCGACCACCAGACGCCGATGACCTAAGCCACATCATTCAGCAGCCAGACGAATCGGCCAGACAATTCTGGACACGGTTCTTGACAAAGAAAAATCAAATCGTCGATTGTCCGGACGCAGAGGCCCTTGCAGCCTTCAAACATAACATCCGGGACGAATGGCTAGCCCAGCACCTGGGGCAGGAAAAGCCGAAATCCATGGCAGCACTCACATCGTTAATGACCCGCTTTTGTGCGGGAGAGGACAGCTGGCTAGCCCGCAGCAACAATCTCCGTAAAAATTCTGGCAGTCCGGATACTAAGGACAACAACGGCAGGTCACGTCGAAACAAAAACAAGTGCCGAATTAACGGCGACGATAAGGAGGATACGGCGATCAATGCCGGATTCCGAGGCTCTAAACCCGGTCAATGGAAGAAGCCATTTAAAAGAACCATTCCGGGTCCGTCCAACTTGGACCGAATACTCGACCGCTCATGCCAGATACATGGCACCCCTGAAAAGCCAGCTAATCACACCAATAGAGATTGCTGGGTGTTCAAGCAGGTCGGCAAGTTAATTGCCGAAAACAATGACAAGGGGCTAAATAGCAAGGACGAGGAAGAGACCCGGCCGCCGAACAAAAGAGGACAGAAGGGTTTTCCCCCACAAGTACGGACGGTGAATATGATATACGCGACCCATATACCCAAGAGGGAGAGGAAACGCGCACTAAGGGACGTCTATGCGATGGAGCCAGTCACCCCAAAGTTCAACCCATGGTCCTCTTGTCCGATCACTTTTGATCGGAGAGACCATCCGACCAGCATACGCCATGGCGGATTCGCCGCATTGGTCCTAGACCCAATCATCGATGGGTTTCACCTCACGAGAGTCCTGATGGATGGCGGCAGTAGCCTGAACCTGCTTTATCAGGATACAGTGCGCAAAATGGGCATAGACCCATCAAGAATTACACCTACAAAGACAACCTTTAAAGGTGTCATACCAGGAGTGGAAGCCAACTGTACAGGCTCAGTCACACTGGAAGTGGTCTTCGGATCCCCGGATAATTTCCGAAGCGAAGAGTTAGTCTTCGACATAGTCCCGTTTCGCAGCGGCTATCACGCCCTGCTCGGACGAACCGCGTTTGCCAAATTCAACGCGGTGCCGCACTATGCATACCTAAATCTCAAGATGCCAGGCCCTCGTGGAGTCATCACGGTCAATGGGAATATGGAACGCTCCCTCCGAACGGAGGAACATACAGCGGCTCTCGCGGCAGAAGTACAGAGCAGCCTTCTAAGGCAATCCTCGAGTCCGGCCGTTAAACGGCCGGATACAGCAAAGCGCGCCCGGAGCAATATCAACCAAGACCACCCGGCGCAATCAGAGCACGCGTAGCAATGCGGCCCCAACCCTCGCCCGCGTATGATCGCAAGAATAACACTCCGCGTACATCATTACGCTCTGGAGATACCATGGGCACAGGGGAGGGGGCACGATCACAATGGACCCAGAGTGCGGTTCGACCACACCAGGGGCTCGCAATTGTGCCTCTCTTTTCTTTTATTATTATTATTCTTCTTTTTTGTACACGGGACTCTGTTAACTAGAAGCCCTGTCCGGCGGTGAACCTGCCGAACTCATGATGCAAAAGTCAGGGACTTAAGAAGGCCGCGTCGAACACTCAAGTGGTCTCAATTACGAGCATTAAATTCAATTATATACACCAAATCCGCAGCCCATCCCTGGAGGGGGACATGTTTATTTAGTCCAAATCCCTTGCTTACCGCACTATTTGTATCAGTCCGCTCTACTAGCAGACTTTTTCTTTCATTAATAATGCAGCACCTTTATGATCGCAATTGCATTACATTTTATATATATATGCTCATTATATGACATATGGCACCCGTATATTTTGATACGGCATAATACACCAGGGGCTTATGTTCCCCACTTTATGGTGTGATAAAGTCCGAACACTTTCACAAGTGCGGCACCCCGAACTTATAGCATTATATGAATCGGCTCCGAATCATGTCTTGGGTCAATAATTGGGTTTGCCCGGCTCCCATGTTTGGCACCTTACGTTTCCGTTCTGTCGGCTAAGGTAGCACCGGGAGAACCACTGCGATTGCGCCCCGGTTGAGCCGGGTTAACGCCTCAGTGGAGAAAGCTAAAACTGACCGGCATGATAAGGCGAGAGACTGGTCGCTGTTCGAGAGGTTTTTTCGGGTCCTTAAAGACTCACGCCGCTTCGAGCGAAGTTCCGGATTATGTCCGATGAAGGCGTGGATAGCGCCCCGGATTCGGTCTTCCGAATACCAGGGGCTTCGCCGAAATTTAAAATTATAGAATTCTATGGCTAAGTGAGAGTGTTCAAGCATTATAAGTCCGGTCGCCTTGTTCGTCGTGTTGAGCGCCTCCCTAGATGGACCCAAATATGGGAACAAGAGTGCTCAAGTTTATCACCGAACACCCCAGCACTTGTGGCTTGGGGGCTGAAGCCAACGACTTGCCATCTCTCAGATTTTATAAACGGCCGCACAGAAGGTAATATTTTAAATTAAACAAGCGTTGCTCATGGCGCATATGAACGAAGTTTTCAGCGCACAGGATAGATACACAGCGAGTTCACTCAAAGATTACATTTCGGGAGCACTCATCTGCAATATTGCAGGCTCCCTTCAGGACAACATTATAATACTTCTCCGGCGTGCGATACTCCTTGCCCGGTGGCGGTGGATCCGTGAGAAGCTTCTCCGCATCCAATTTGCCCCATTGCACCTTTATGCGGGCAAGGGCCCGACGAGCACCTTCGATACAGGCGGAGCGCTTGACTACATCCAGCCTAGGGCATGCATCCACCAGCCGCCGCACGAGGCCAAAGTAGCTACCAGGCATGGCCTGTCCAGGCCACAGCCGGACTATGAGGCCCTTCATGGCCTCCTCAGCTACTTTGTGGAGTTCAACCAGCTGCTTCAGCTGGTCGCTTGGGGGCACCGGATGGCCGGCCTCAGCATACTGAGACCAGAAGACCTTATCCGTCGAGCTCCCCTCCTCGCCACGATAGAATGAGGCGGCATCAGACGCACTACGCGGCAAATCTGCAAACGCCCCTGGAGAGCTCCGAATTCGGGTAAGTATCAGGTAGTTCACATTAACATGCCTGCTTTGCATGAAAAACGCCTTACCCGCCGCTATCTTCCTTATGTCCTCAACCTCCTGAAGGGCCTTATGGGCCTCGGCCTTGGCGGACTTGGCACTTTCGAGAGCCGAGGCAAGCTCGGACTCTCGAGTCTTGGAGTCACGCTCCAAACCATGTTTTTCCATGAGAACCTGGAGCTCTTGCCGAACTTCCGCCACCCGCGCCTCTTGCTTTTCTCGCTCAGCCCGTTCCGCGGCCGCATTGCGTTCGGCCGCAGACACAGCATCCTTCAGGGTTGCCACCTCATTAGTGGCCCCTGCAATGCACATATTATCCTTGTTAATTTTATTTGCAACCAAAATCCTTTTCTGTAAGGTACTTATTCAAAGAGGTGTTACTCACCTTCTTTTTCCTCGAGCTGCTTCTTTGCATGGCCGAGCTCTTGCTTAGACCGCTCGAGTTCTTTCTTCAGCACGTCAACCTCCGCCGTTAGTGCGGCAGAGGTCAGCAGTGCAGCCTGCAAACCCATATTGACATATTTTAGGCAACCCTGCGTATATCCTGTTATAGATCCTTAGTCCGGCTTTTCTTTCCGAACACCGAACTAAGCATCAGGGGCAACTGTCTATGCAGTATTATATTACATTATTTTAACTTTTTTACCTCAAAGCCTGTTAAAAGGCTGCTGCAGGCTTCGGTCAGCCCGCTTTTAGCAAGCTGAACCTTCTCAATCACCACACTCATGAGAGTGCGGTGTTCTTCCTCGATGGAAGCGCCTTTAAGCGCCTCCAGCAGGTTATCCGGCGCCTCCGGTTGGACGGAGGCCGCCGGCGTCACGGTCCTGCCCTTCTTTCGAAGGGGCCGCTTGCCGGACTCTGGAACCACTGCGGGTTCCGATGTAGAGTCCGGCACGAAGTCCTGGCGGCTGCCTGACGGCGCCTCCGGAGCCTCCTCCTGATGGGTCCCTCTTTGGGATCCCACTTCGGCGTCCTCGCCGGCGCGTGGGGTGGAGGCAGTCGGGACGGAATTTACATCCGACGAGGCCAATGACCCGCTCGATGAGTTGGGGAGATCATCATTGGCCGGACTGCGGGCAGAATGCGGCGTTAGAAGGATACTACGTGACATAAAAGAAATTACACATCAAGGATCCGGATACTTACGATCTTGCCGGACGCCTGGCCCTTGGAGGCCGCTCATCCTCACCAATGCTGATGTTGGCGGAACTGTCCGGGGTGATAGTTCTCCCCCTCTTGGACCCTTCGCCCCCCCCCCCGATGGGGGAAGCCTTCCTTTTCTTCTCTCCCTCCTCCGGGAGAGAGTACTCCTCCTCCTCGTCTTCAGGAGAGGAGTCCTCGTCGTCGTCAGACGCCTGATTGCGGGAACTCTTTCGAGTCCCCGCGGCCACCTTCTTGGCCTTCTTCTCTGGCACCACGTGCGGTGCCGGAACCAGCAACGCTGTTAAGCGGGCGTTCGCTGGGTCTTCTGGCATGGGAGCCGGGCTGATAAGCAGCTTGGCCTTCTCCATCCATTCCTGTCAAAGGAAGAGGCAGAATGAAGCCTCATTAGAGTCAATCTAATTATCACAAGTGTCCCGTAATGGGGTTGAATCACTTACCTCGTCAGTTGGATTCTGCGAGCTGAATCCGCGGTCTTTGGTCGTGGACGCGGGGGCTTCGGCGCCCTTGAACAGCACCCTCCAGGCGCCTTCGTATGTTGTATCGAAGAGCCCGTTTAGCGCCTGGTGCTGTTCCGGATTAAACTCCCACAAATTAAACGCCCGTTCTTGGCATGGGAGGATCCACCGGATGAGCATGACTTGGACCACGTCGACGAGCCTGAGCCTGTTGCTCACCATCTTCTTGATACATGCTCGGAGTCCCGTCACCTCCACCGGATTCCCCCACTGCAAGCCCTTCTCTTTCCAGGAGGTGAGCTATGTGGGGATGCCTGATCTAAACTCGGGGGCCGCCACCCATGTGGATTTGCGCGGCTCGGTGATGTAGAACCACCCCGATTGCCACCCCTTGACGGAGTCCACGAAGGTCCCTTCTAGCCAAGGGATGTTGGGCAATTTGCCCAACATAGCGCCTCCGCATTCCGCTTGCGTACCCTTCACAACCTTCGGCTTGACGTTAAAGGTCTTGAGCCACAGGCCGAAGTGGGGCCGGATGCAGAGAAAGGCCTCGCACACGACGATAAACGCCGAGATGTTGAGGATAAAGTTCGGCGCCAGATCGTGGAAATCCAGGCCGTAGTAAAACATGAGCCCCCGGACAAATGGATGGAGCGGAAAGCCCAGTCCGCGGAGGAAGTGGGGAAGGAAGACGACCCTCTCATGAGGCCCGGGGGTAGGGATGAGCTGCCCCTCGTCGGGCAGCCGATGCGCGATATCGCCGGAAAGGTATCCGGCGCTGCGCAGCTTGGTGATGTCCTCCTCCTTGACGGTGGAGGCTAACCATTTACCTCCCGCTCCAGACATATTCGGAGAAGGTCGAGGTGAGATGCGCGAGTTCGGGCGTTGGAGCTTGAATTCGCGGGGATGGATAAGCAAAGGAGGAAGAAGGCGTAGGTGAGAAGGTGAATCCTTATCCCTTATATATAGGCGGACAAAACTATGCGTCCCCCACCGGCCTGGTAAAACTCGCTTATCTCCCAAGCGCCACCGTTGATGGCGCGGTTGGGTTACCCACGCACGTATTGATGAGAATCCCGGAATAAGGGGAACACGATCTCTGCTTCGACAAGACGTGCCAAGGAAACCGCTTCGCTAAACATGCTGAGGTGGTATAGTAATTCAAACAAAGGCCTGGTGGCGGTGTGATGTCACGCCGCATAATACGTCAGCAGATTGAACTAAGTGTACATTTTATTCTCTCTACGGTGGAATGTGGAATTTATTTTGCAGAGCCGGACACTATCCTGGTGTTCATTATCTTCTCTGGATTATTCAAGGGAGGAACCCGCCTTGCAATGCCGAACATTATGCACGCCGGACTTATCGTCATTGAAGACTGGTTCAGGGGCTACTGAGGGAGTCCTGGACTAGGGGGTGTTCGGACAGCCGGACTATCAATGTCCGCCGGACTCCAAGACTACGAAGATACAAGATTGAAGACTCCGGCTCGTGTCCGGAAGGTACTTTACTTGGCGTGGAAGGCAAGCTTGGCGATACGGATACGTAGATCTCCTACTATTGTAACCGACTCTGTGTAACCCTAGCCCTCTCCGGTATCTATATAAACCGGAGGGCTTTAGTCCGTAGGACAACATACACAACATACAATCATACCATAGGCTAGCTTCTAGGGTTTAGCCTCCTTGATCTCGTGGTAGATCTACTCTTGTACTACCCATATCATCAATATCAATCAAGCAGGAGTAGGGTTTTACCTCCATCGAGAGGGCCCGAACCTGGGTAAAAAACATCGTGTCCCTTGTCTCCTGTTACCATCCGCCTAGACGCACAGTTCGGGACCCCCTACCCGAGATCCGCCGGTTTTGACACCGACAGAGCCCAAAGGGCATTGTGTTGAAGCAGAATGGGCCGTATGGGTTGATGAATGCCGTTGTGGCCTGGTCGGGCTCTGCCATCTTAATTTGGTGGTAGCCGGAGTATGCGTCGAGGAAACACAATGAATCGTGTCCTGTGGTAGCGTCGATATTTTGATCGATGCGGGGGAGTGGGAAGGGATCCTTTGGGCAAGCCTTGTTGAGGTCCTTGAAATCGACGCATAGGCGCCAGGATTTGTCCTTCTTTGGTACCATCACCAGGTGTGCTAGCCAGTCCGGATGTTTTATATATCTAATGAATCCGGCCTCCAATAATTTGGCTAGCTCCTCTCCCATGGCCTGTCTCTTGGGTTTGGAGAAACGCCGAAGAGCCTGTTTGACTGGCTTGAATCCTTTTAGGATGTTTAGGCTGTGCTCGGCCAGCCGGCATGGGATTCCTAGCATGTCTGAAGGGTGCCAGGCAAAAATGTCCCAATTTTTGCGTAGAAATTCTCGTAGTGCGGCGTCTACATCAGGGTTTAATTGTGCCCCGATGGAGGCCGTTTTTGTAGGGTCTATTGGATAGACTTGGAATTTGACTATTTCGTCTACTGGTTTAAAGGAGGTGGACTTGAATCTCTTATCGAGTATCACATCGTCCCTATTCACCGTGGAGCACAGCGCAGTGACTTCTTCGGCCGCTAGGGCTTCGGATAGTGCCTCAAGGGCTAGTGCGGCTGTCTTATTTTCGCGCGGAGTGCTATGTCCGGGTCACTAGCAAGAGTGATGATTCCGTTGGGCCCGGACATTTTGAGCTTCATGTACCCGTAATAGGGTATAGCTTGAAAACTTGTGAATGCCTCTCGCCCTAATAGAGCGTGATATCCGCTGCTGAAACGGGCCACTTGAAACATGACCTTCTCGGACCTGTAATTATCCGGCGTGCCGAATACCACATCCAGTGTGATTTTTCCTGTACAACATGCTTCCCGCATGGGGATTATTCCTCTAAAGGTTGTGCTGCTTTGCTCAATGCGGCACCAGTATATTTCCATTTTTCTGAGGGTTTCCTCATAAATGAGGTTCAATTCGCTGCCACCGTCCATGAGTACCTTTGTGATGCGAAAGCCGTCCACTATTGGACTGAGGACCAGTGCGGCTGGTGCTCGGGCTGTTCAGAATTTAGGTTCGTCACTGGCATTAAAGGTAATAGCCATGTTACTCCATGGGTTTATTGTTGCTACTTGGTAGACTTCGGCAAGGCTGCAGAGTGTTCGTTTCCGCATATTATTTGATGTGACCGTCTCGAAGACTGTTAATACCGTACTGGTATCCTTGGGCTGATGCTATGGAGCTAGAAGCTCTTCGCCACTTTTGGCCACCTGCCGTAGTATCCAACATGCTCTAAGGCTATGAGTTGGAGTGGCGCCCTCTATACTATGAATTTTGCAGGGTCCATTGAGCCATCCCTCCAGTACGGTTCCATGCCCTATAGAGGGTTTTTGCTTTTTGGTATTTAACCCAGGTGCCTGGCGATGATGCACCCTTTTCTTTCGGACTGGAGTTGTATTCAGGGCCGGATTGTCCCAAAAATTGATTTCGGTTTTCCAGGCGCTTTCCATCTCACAGTACTTTCGTACTATGGATGCCAAGTCAACGAAGCGTGTAATTTCACGACGACTTACGGCGTTGAGGATTCCCTTGTCCGTGCAATTATTGCGGAAGAATGTAATCGTGTCCTCCTCTCGGTAGTCCTTTATCCTGTTCATAACCAGGAGGAATCTAGCCCAGTAATGGTGTACTGTTTCTGCGGGCTCTTGCCGAATTTGGGATAGATCGCTTGTGTTTGGGTGGGCGGGTGGAATTAAATCCGGAACCCCGTCCAATCTCAGGCACAGGGGCCAAGAAGTTTCCGAACTCGGAAGCTTGGGTTCTTGGATGTTGTCCAATGCATCTAGCCTGCTGCCTGACTTTAGGTTCAGGGCTTGAGTTACGTCCTCCCCTCCGCGGGAATCCGGCATGGAGGGATCGGGAATCTGGACATAGCTAGTCCTTAAAATCGAGGAAGGGTCGCCGTATTGCTCCTCAACCACGGCAACGTGGTGGGTAACCTGGGGAGAATTGATCTCTCTCAGATCGGTTTTAGGCCCAATATTGTCGTAGTCTCTAGCGACTCCCAGGGTGGCGATGCAATCCAAGAGCTCGTTTACGGAAGAGAGCTCCATCGGATCTAACTGCTCGGCGAGTTCCGAGCTAACGTGAAGATAGCTTTCGATGACCCGAGAAGTCATCGTCGGCGCGGTGGCCGGACAGGCGGTCATAAGGAAACCGCCTAGCCAGAGAGTTTGGCCGATAGCCAAAGCTCCTTTAGCAACAGTGCCGTCTTTAAAGACAGGATGAGGCATCCTTCCTGATGGCGACGGCACAGAGGAACTCTCAATGAAAGCACCAATGTTGGTGTCAAAACCGGCGGATCTCGGGTAGGGGGTCACGAACTGTGCGTCTAGGCGGATGGTAACAGGAGACAAGGGACACGATGTTTTTACCCAGGTTCGGGCCCTCTCGATGGAGGTAAAACCCTACTCCTTCTTGATTAATATTGATGATATGGGTAGCACAAGAGTAGATCTACCACGAGATCAGAGAGGCTAAACCCTAGAAGCTAGCCTATGGTATGATTGTTGTTCGTCCTACGGACTAAAACCCTCCGGTTTATATAGGCATCAAAGAGGGTTAGGGTTACACAGAGTCAGTTACAACGGTAGGATATCTACATATCCGTATCGCCAAGCTTGCCTTCCACGCCAAGGAAAGTCCCATCCGGACACGGGACGAAGTCTTCAATCTTGTATCTTCATAGTCCAGGAGTCCGGACAAAGATGATAGTTCGGCTATCCGGACACCCCCTAATCCAGGACTCCCTCAGATACCGTTCTTGGATCACATGCTTGATGTGAGTATGGTTTACTCCTCATGCAGTAGTTGTGTATTCAAGATTTTTTTCTAGACAATATATTTTTCATTTTTTACAAAAAAATGCGTAGCTATTCTTTTCCACCTAGGGTTTTTTTAAAGCAAGAGTGTGATTTCTGTGGCATTTGTGTGATGAAGACAAAACAAAACAAAATCTTAACTTGAACACACAAAATGGATAAACAGACAAAAATGGCAGGTAGTGTTCTGAATTTGTGTTGGTCAAAGCCTTCATATGGAGGGCATTCTAACTTTAGGTGCTTATAGGAGCATGATGAGTACAATCATGTTATTATTCAGAGAAAGTGATGTATACACGACTAAGCCTGAAGGGGCCTGTTGTAGAGAAGTCTACTGCCTTTCAAGTTGCACGTGCTAGGTGATGTTGAGCAATTGGGATGGGAATTCTTATTTGATTTTTCTTTCCCAAGGGTGATGTGATCCATGCAAAATTGTTACACTACTCTTCTTCTTAACTAACTAGACCGGGATCGCACCCTGGCGCGAGGGTGCCGGTCCAAACGACTTGTCCAAGAGAATAAATATCAAACACATGTTGTGTTAATAGGAAGGCAAGTTTAGGACACATCTACTCAAGAGACGATTGATTTTTAGGTTCAAGAGAAAAATAAATCCCCAGCACCAAGATGTCCACGCCCAGTATCTGCTCCTCTCCCACGCCTATGATCTCCTTCTATCCTAAGCTCGGGATATCCTCGCCTGCTGGTGCTGGGCTCTTCCTCGCCCTTGCCCAGGTGGAGGCGAGTTGGTGTACAGGCGATGCCACAGTTCTCAATTTTGCTCGCCCATTGGAGTACTCTCCGCTGCCATAGTTCTCAATTTTGCTCGCCCAGGTTCATCTCCTCTCCCGGTACTCGCTCTGCTGTCGCTTGAAACATTGCAGACATAAAACAATTTGACGATCATAAACTGAAACTTGCAAACAGTGATGACACAATATTTGAGAACTGAAACTTGTAGTCCCAGTTTCAGTACATAGCAGTACCCACCTCCCTGTGTACTGGTGGACGTAGCAGAGGGCGAGACTGGGAGGCGGCGTCATGGTCCATAACTCGTCGTCAGCGTTGCTCCAGAGAATTGATCAAGTGTCGTTGCGTCGCCACCATGGGAGCGTACCAGCCACTGCATCACGGGCATAGCCACAAGCTGTAATCAACTCACCACGGCTTGGCTCTTCTCTGCTGTGCTCTGCAGATTCACACTTACCTAAGATGAACCGGAGCATGCCTATATGTGCTCCATTCAAATGCTTCAAGGGCTCCAATGCTAAGCAGATCAAGATAAAAAGGCACAAATCAGGCAGAAAATCAACTCACCCGCATCACCAATATAAGAAACAAACAAAGATTTTCCCCAAGAACACAAACCTGCAGCTGCAGCACAAAAAGGCCTCCTGGAACTCGAATTTTCCATCGACCTAGACTGCAAGCTATGAGGAGGGATGGTCGGAGATCACGTCCGCGGCTGCATGACGGCGTCGACCTGCAAGGAGAGGCAAGACCATGAGAGAGAGAGAGAGAGAGAGAGAGAGAGAGAGAGAGGTGAACCTGCAGCAGCACGACGGTGGGGCATGGAGGTGGGCGCGGGTTTCATCACCATTCTCCATACACATAGACACATACAAGTATCTTCAGTAAAGAACCATTTATGTACCAACAAAATTCTATAAAGAACTATTACTAAGAGAAAATCAAGCGTCGTTCATAAAAGTGAGAGAATGCCATTGTCGGAGTTCAGTGATAATTTCCTTGAGGGACTATGAAGGCTAAGGTAAAACAAGCAAAAACCGCTGGAGGTGGACGAATAGTGATCAGGCGCACTTGCTATTCGGAGTCGAGTCTGATTATTATGGGCCAAAAAAATTACAGAAGAATACATGTTTTGAATAGAGCCCAAAACATAACAACTCGGTGACCATTCAACATCTAAGCACAAAAAGAGAATTTTTTTTGTAACTTGCTAGCAGCCAATCCAATAGACTCCTATCTCTACTATTAAAGGAGGATCGAACGTCGTGATGGTTCGACCTCGTTTGACCTCCCCCTCCTATCCCTGCTATCGATACATCCTCCCGCAGCTTCTTCCATCCCCGCCCGAAAAAAAAGACCCACGAGGCCACGACCCCACGTCCCACGCCCACGCAGCCTCCTCATCTCCCGCACCCCATCGCTCCCGATCCCGTCTCTCTCCCCGCTCCGGCGCTCCCTAGAAAAGAATTCTCTAAATCTCCCCTTCTCGTCCGCCCGGCAGTCGCGGTCTAGGGCTCCAGGCCGTTGGCAGTAGGATCCAGTCCCATCAACAACTTATTTGTTCCTCCCTCTTATCTGCACCACTCTAGATCGCGTCCAACCATGGGCGAGCTTGGCGGCGGCACGGAAGGAGAGCGCCAGTACGTTGCCGCCAGAGGACGTACTGGGGTTGGGGCTGGTGTGCAGGTGTAGCCGTACAACTCGGCCATCGGCCATGGCGGATGCGCTGGCCGCCAGGAGTGCCAGTACGCCACCATCGGGGACGCCGTCAGGGCGGGGTTCCCTGTGCGACGGAAGGCCGGCGCCGAGTGATGCGGTGAGTGCCAGGCTTCTAGAGGGCGCCGCGGGTATGACAGTCGGATGCCGGATGATCACACATGCTTCTGCTCCACGGACAGGCTGGCAGGTCGTGTCCTACTACTTCTTCAGGTTCAGGTACCCTTGGCCTTGATTGATCTAAGAGGAAATTGGTTGGTCAACAATGTTTGATTGATCTAATCAACCTTGAGATGTCCTAATTTCTGACCAGTCTTCTTTTTTGCAAATTAATTTCTGACCAGTCTATTTACTGGGAAGACTTCTCTTCTTTTAACCTGACACTTCATCTACAGGTATGTAGACTATGTTTGATTGATCTAAGAGGTAATTGGTTGGTCAACGATGTTCCAGTCTATTTACTGGTAAGGGAAGATTTCTCTTCTTTTAAACTGATCTAATCACTCTTTGACCATAGCAAATGGAACAAATTAAGTAGGATGAAGACATGAACACAAACAAGGTAGTAGACTATAAACTGGACAATTCCCTCAAATTCTCCACATTTAGCATGTTCTCTACTCCACATGTTGTTTAAATCAAGCCGTGTCTAACTAGAGATAGAACTTGTCTATTCCAAGCTACATTTCCTTTTATATACAGAATCATTTTTGACATTGGTTTTTGATCTTGCAGGACCAAAGAAACCAATGGTGAGCACATGAAACACAACTACCTTATTTGTCAGTAGTTTTCTTATGGTGCACACGGACCAATTCAAGCATTTGTAAGTGTTTTATTTTTCTTCTCTTACAAATTCAAGCATCAATGTGCATGGTTTCTTTCTTCATCTATTTAATCGCCATTTGCCACTTCAAAAAGCTCTGTAGTTGCTCTGGTTCTGTTCGTGCTTCTCGTCGTTGTGCCATTCCAGTACATACACAAGAGGAGGCAGTACAAGTGACTTCCTCGTCCAGGCTCCGCAAGTACAGTAACTCAGGCGGGACACCCCACTACAGTGGCAGCGACCTGGAGTTCGGCAGAGTCCACAGGCTGCAACAGACACACCAATTCGCATATGAGGTGCTGGAGGAGCCCACCGGCGGCATCAGCGACACGCGAGAGCTCGGCGGCGAGCGACGACTTCGGCACCATGCATGTACGAACGTACATAACAGGCACGCTCGCGCTATTTCCTTGGAGTTTGACATGGATCAATATCCTGACGACAACGGATTTTGTATGTGGTGTTCAGGATAACTACAGGACGGGCAGGCAGTGGTGGTGGAGCGGTTGTACGACCACAGCTGCTGGCACGTGCAGCAGTTCATGAACTAGGCGACGATCCTGTCGCAGCTACACCACCTGAACCTCGTCATCTTCTAAGGATCCTGTCGCAGCTGCACCATCTGAACCTCGTCATCTTCCACGGCTGCACGTCCAGACGAAGCCATGTGCTGCTGCTGGTGTACGAGTAGATGCCCTACAACACCGTGGCCGACCACTTGCACGACCATCGTGCGGCGGTGCTGCCACTGTCGTGGTCACTCCGCCTCAATGTCGTCATCGAGGCAGTTGCAACGGTAGCCTATCTCCACCCCATCGAGCCTCTCATGGTGTACAGTGATGAGAAGACTACCAACATCCTCCTCGATGCCGAATCCCATGTCAAGGTGGCTGACTTTGGCCTCACCCGGCTCTTCCCGCTTGACGGCGCCACGGGGCATACCAAGGTTAGTGGACCGGGGTATAGTTGTGTGAACATGAGATTTGAGTAGACATAGGCAAAATGAAACACTATAATAGAACGTCGTGACAATGCCAGAAGTTAGAAATGGAATTTCCTATGTGGCCAAAGAATGTAACTCCATGGAAGATTGGATTTTGGAATAATCATCCTAGATAGATGTTGTAATGGGAGAAAATGTTGAACCTGTATTTTCCTAGCCCGGTTCAGTAGCTAGCTTAGCTTTCTTCAGTTAGCAGAATAAGCGGCCGTGTCAACGTGTGCATGTACACTAGATATGGCCTGGTAGTTTCAGTTAGTAGGTAGCTAGCTTGGCGCGGCCGTTGGAGTTGCATGGGATGGCATGCAGCGTAGCCCGCGGCACGCGCGCATCACCCGCAAGGCGAGCGTCGTGGGATGGCACGACCGGTAAGCTCGCAGGCGTGGTTGATCTCTCCCTTTGTAAGTTCAGTACAAATAAGAGGAATGGAAATGAGAAAAGCTGCAACGCAGTACGCAGCACAAAACCACCTGAGTCATCTTCCTCCTCTCGACATTGAAGCCGTGAGCTTGAGTGTGTAGGCCTTCCTGGTTCCAACAGAAATATCGGCCCAGTAAACACCAATTTAGCATTAGCCATGCATGCCTTTGAATATAATTCTTGTTGCTCTCTTGTACTGTTTTGTGTTTTCAGCTGACATGTGAAAACAATGTATTATTTAATACATAGGTTCCATTATATTTCTGAATCTTAATGTTAAAAATGTCGTGTTTTAAATTTTGCTTCACTTCTTGCTCGGTTAGTGTGCTTTATATCTCTGATCTTCTATTACCTTTTTTTGTTTCACATTTTCACACTATCTTGTGTAGCTTGTATCTGATAGCCGTCAGGGAAGGTAATACGTCCTTTTGTCAGATATTGGACGAACTAATTCCATGTTGTTTTTCAGTATGTGCATCTGCAGTAATGTTGTATGCAGTTAGATATTTTACGGTGGCAGGAGGAAGATCCTGGATGAGTTGAACCCTTAGCATGCAGTAGATATTGGAAATTTGGAATGCATGCAAGTCATATCAGCTCATGTATTGGGAACATATACTAGGTTTTTCTGTGCGGAGGTATTCAGAATTTACATTGTATCCTTAAAGTTATTGGTCTAACTATCCTCTATTTATTTATATTTCATTTTGCAAAACCAAAAGTAGAGTCAAACATTTTACCAGCTTTGAAAAGTGGAACATCATAAATTCCAAAACCAAATTCATGTTCTGAAATAGAAGTTTAGGAATGCTAGAGCATGCAAGTTCTGTGTTATTAACAGAAGGTTGATTGGTCTGATAAATTTGCAAATAAAAAAATAGACATGGAGGTGTCCGCATATTTGTGGTAAACCTGCTATGAAGAAATATTTCTTTATTAGTTTTCAACGTGGAGTGGGGAATCCCTTGCTAACCTGTTTTTTCGTACTCATTTTATGTTGCTAATTTTCCAGTTAATGTACATGGTGGAACTTGTTGGATTTTGAGGAATGATGCATCCATCGTCAAGTTTATTCTATAGACTTGCTTAAATTAAAACAAATATTCCAAGGCGATGGAAGGGCGAGATGACAGATTTGTTAAGCGGCGGCAAGGCTACAGCAAGGGTAGATGGAATTGAATGAATGTGCATGCGAACAGGATGAAAGTTACCGCTTGAAGGAGCTATGGTTGTTAAAAAGACACGATGAGTGTGGTAGAGAATCAATGTAGTTGTTATATGGATGAAATCAATATGTTGTCTTGTTTGACACACTTCTTGGAAGAACAAAAATTTCTATTAATATTTTTTGCCATTCCGTGGCAACGCACGGGTACTCAGCTAGTCTAGCTAATCTACAGACAATTATACAACTTTCTTTGACCAGTAAAAGAGAGATTATTTACCAGTTATTGACAGAGTAGTTGATAATATTGCTGATCATTAAATGGGCCGAGGCCAGTACAAAAGTGTATCTATTTCTTAGAGAAAAGCATTGAGATATTTATTCAGTATTGCAGATAAATGATCGGAACTCATCGGGCATCAGCATGGACATTCTTTAACTACACACATCACAATGCACATGTAGACATGGATGAACAAATGTGGGAAGATCATGTTCAGTTGTACATACTAAATAAATTGACACTTATCTGTGACAAAACAGAACCATAATGGGAAAACCTTGAAGATAAAGTGCATATTAAATTCAAATGCACAAAATATTAGCGCAGCAATTTAACAGAATGTTTGCACTAAATTTGAATAACGCAAGGTCAAAGGCATGGCATATGATATGATCTCCACATTTGTATCAATGCAAGTTTGCAAGCTTTCTAAATGACATGGGCGATGCGAACACAAATTTGGAAATGATGTATCAATGCAAGTTTGCAAGCTTTCTACATGACATAGGCGACACGAACACTAATTCAGACAAACATACACTCTCTGAGAAAAATAATCCATCGGCTCCACATCCGCTAGATTATCAACTCACAGTATTGATTGAATTTGCCATGAACCAAGGATTTTCGACAAAACACATGTTGAAACCACCGCACATGCAAAGACTAAGTTGATTAAAACTACAACCTCTAGGTATATAAGTAATTAAGTTGATTATTTGTTAATTATGACCTCTTTGCCCACCACAACTCTTTCTGCCATGCAAAAGACATTCCCTGTGCTGCAAAACAAATAACACAAAACGAATATACTAAAAATATATTCACTTGGAACATTGTTTCCTTAATCAAAGGTGTGTAGAGCACTACAAAATTTAAAACCAAAGTGTGGATTTACAAGGAATCTCATTAGTCTTAAAATTGAAGTTTCCAACCTCTGTATCCTAGTATATGTTATCCACATTTAGCATTGAAGGTCAAGTTTCCATCCACTGTCTCAAATTAACTAAGAAGAGCTAGCTAGTGAGCTGCGGCTACTAAAATCAATGATGCTAGAGCATCATAGCTGAGGTGTGAGAGCAACATACATTTTATTTTAGCATAGGCATTGTAACAATGTCATAGTCTGCCTTTCAGCAATTCTCAGTTTACCTACATTTAGTCTGGTGCATGATCTAAGGAAAGCAGTGGTGACAAACAGAATTGGGGAAAGCTTCCGAACAAACTAAAGACAACAAAAGGAAATGTCCGCTCAATGACTCAGATCAACCGAGCACTTAATCACAGTAGTAAAAAAATTGTCTATACAGTGGATCTGCCCTGGTTATCACTCAATAAGAACGATCATCCAAGGACAAAACAAATATCACATGGTCAAAAATGATTTAGAGACAAGAGGGAGGATCCAACTTGATACACGCAGGTGCCTCGAACCGATAACTTGCTGGGAGCCGGTCTTTCTAGTATAACAAAGTGCAACTTACTCTTAAGCAGACTAAATCAAGGACCAACAACAAACAATAAAAGATCAAAAAAACTTATATGCAATAAAGGTACGAGAGAGAAGAAATCTTTACATAAGACGGCTATAAACACTGGAGCATAAATAGGCAACACGTTTGAATACAAATAAAAACGGCTCAGGGTTAATTGCATAGCGGGCTCAGATTCGTCTTTCCTCGATTATATAACCTACCCACATCATCTCTTATCACCAGATCAATCTGTTTATATAGTGGAGCTGCCCTGGTTATCACTCAACAAGAATGACCATCCAAGGACAAAACAATAAGTATCACAGGATCGAACAGGATTATAGAGATAAGAGGGAGGATCCAACTCGATGCCCACAGGTGCCTCGACTGCTCAAAGGCACACTTATTTCAACCATGGTGGATCATCATCGCCCTAGCAAGAATGGCTTCCAACCGGTGGGGCATGTGAATTACAGGCAGCGGCACAAGATATTTCACCGCGGGAGTAACTATTAATTGGCACAGGAGCACGGGTTCGATACGACGGCTGAGGCCTTCCACGCGCTCTATCCAACAACCAGAATCGCATCAAGGAACCGGAATGCACGGCCGGATGTGCCAAATTGCTGACAATGCACGGAAGCTGTTGCGGTTCTTGTTTCTGGATCACCAGATCAATATGTTCTTACGAGGGTGAAACTGCCCTGGTTATCACTCATCATAAATGACCATCCAAGGATAGAGCCACTAAAATAAGAACGTGATCAAAATGGCTCAAAGAAACAAGGGGGGTCCAAATTAATACCCACAAGTGCCTTGACTACTCAAGAGCATGCCTATATCAGCCATAACTAATCATCATAGCTCTGGCCATGCCCCATATAGTAGCCGAAGCAGAGCAGAAGGAAGAAGGGGCTCGCTAAGGGAGGCTGTAGCCGAGGCAGTACTCAGTGGGCACCAGGGTTGCGTGATATGTCTCCGTCGTATCTATAATTTTAGATTGTTCCATGCCAATATTATTCAACTTTTATATACTTTTGGCAACTTTTTATACTATTTTTTGGGACTAACATATTGATCCAGTGCCCAGTGCCAGTTCCTGTCTGTTGCATGTTTTTTGTTGTGCAGAAAGCCAATATCAAACGGTGACCAAACAGGATAAAAACGGACGGAGATTTTTCTTGGAATATTTATGATTTTTGGGAAGTAAAATCAACGCCAAAAGGTGTCCAGGGTGGCCATGAGACAGGGGGGCGCGCCCACCCCCCTAGGCGCGGCCTGGGCTCTTGTGGGCCACCCGTAAGGCGGTTGATGCTCTTCTTTTGGCGCAAGGAAGAAGAAGAAGAAGGGAGGCTCTCCCCCCATGCTTCCGATGGCGCTGGAACGCCACCGGGGGCCATCATCATCACCGCGATCTTCACCAACACCGCCGTCATCTTCACCAACATCTCCATCACCTTCCCAACTCTATCTACAGCGGTCCACTCTCCCGCAACCCGATGTACCCTCTACTTGAACATGGTGCTTTATGCTTCAAATTATTATCCAATGATGTGTTGCCATCCTATGATGTGTGAGTAGATTTTCGTTGTCCTATTGGTGGTTGATGAATTGCTATGATTGATTTAATTTGCTTGTGGTTATGTTGCTATCCTTTGGTTCCCATCATATGAGCACGCGTATGGATCACACCATAGGGTTAGTTGTATGTTGATAGGACTATGTATTGGAGGGCTAGAGTGACAGAAGCTTCAACCTAGCATAGAAATTGATGCATACGGGATTGAAGGGGGACCAATATATCTTAATGCTATGGTTGGATTTTACCTTAATGAACGTTAGTAGTTGCGGATGCTTGCTAATAGTTCTAATCATAAGTGCATGGAATTCCAAGTCAGGGATGATATGCTAGTTGTGGCCTCTCCCACATAATACTTGCTATCGGTCTAGTAACGTAGTCAATTGCTTAGGGACAATTCCACAACTCCTACCACCACTTTTCCACACCTGCTATATTTACTTTATTGCATCTTTATGTAAACAGCCCCTAGCTTTTATTTATGTGCTCTTTATTATCTTGCAAACCTATCCTATCACACCTACAAAGTACTTCTAGTTTCATACTTGTTCTAGGTAAAGCGAACGTCAAGCGTGCATAGAGTTGTATCTGTGGCCGATAGGACTTGAGAGAGTATTTGTTCTACCTTTAGCTCCTCGTTGGGTTCGACACTGTTACTTATCGAAAGAGGCTACAACTATCCCGTATACTTGCGGGTTATCAAGACCTTTTTCTGGCGCCGTTGCCGGGGAGTCATAGCGTGGGGTGAATATTCTCGTGTGTACTTGTTTGCTTTATCACTAAGTAATTTTTATTTGCTGTTCTTAGTCATTCTCTATCTTTAGTTATGGATATGGAACACGAAATACCAAAAAAATTAGGTGTACTTGCTACTCATGGAGATGGGGAACCTCCTAAAACCCTCGATGCTCGTTATGTTCAGGATATTATGTACTACTTTGATAATCCTGAGAAAACCCAACTCAATTATGTTATGGGAGTAACGTTGGATCAACATGAATATTTAGGGATTATCGCTTGACACAAAAAGGGAAACTATTATGGGATCAAATTCAACTATTGAAGTGGTATGCTAGGTAACTATGCTTGATGCATCATTATACTTGCTGTTCTAGGATGAAGTCTCCACACCTTTCCTTTTCATGCAAATTCAATGATAATGAAACCTTAGCTTCTTATGCTAATGATATCAATGATTACTATGATGTGGAACAAATAGAAGAATTTGTTACTTTTATGGGTGCTTATGAGGTTGAATCTATGTTTAAAGCGTTTGACGATTTTGATGATTCAGTTTATAGACCAGAAAATCTTGCTATACTTAGATATTGCTATGAAAATTATGAATACAATTACTACATTAATGCATTTATTGAGAAAGTCTCCGCTGTCCAAGAAGAGACTAATATTTTGCAGGAAGCTATGGAAGAAGAAATTGATGAAACTGTGAGCTCATTGGATGAAAAAATGATGAGGAAAGCGAAGAACAAAAGGAGGAAGAGCGGATTAGCTACACGTGCCCACCTTCTAATGAGAGTAACCCTCCAACTCATACATTATTTAATTCCCCTTCGTGCTTACCGAGGGATGATTGCTATGATCCCTTGAATTTGCTTGAAATATCCCTTTTTGATGATGCTTGCTATGCTTCTGGCCAAGATGCCAATATGAATTATGCTTATGGAGATGAACTTGCTATAGTTCCTTATGTTAAATATGAAATTGTTGCTATTGCACCCACACATGATAGTCCTATTATCTTTTTGAATTCTCCCGACTACACTATATCGGAGAAGTTTGTGCTTAGTAAGGATTATATTGTTGGGTTGCCTTTTACCGTTGCACATGATGATTTTGATGGATGAAATATGCATGTGCTTGCTGCTCCTACTTGCAATTATTATGAGAGAGGAACTATTTCTCCACCTCTCTATGTTTCCCATACTATGAAATTGCAAGAAACTGCTTATACTATGCATTGGCCTTTACTTGGTGTGCATGAATTGTTCTTTTATGACATGCCGATGCATAGGAAGAGAGTTAGACTTCGTTGTTGCTTGATATATGTTACTTTGTGCTCACTATTAAATTACAAATCATTGTTAATTAAAATTGGCTTTGATATACCTTGGGATCCGGGTGGATTCATTACTTCAGCACTATATGCCTAGCTTAATGGCTTTAAAGAAAGCGCTGCCAGGGAGACAACCCGGAAGTTTTAGAGAGTCATTTATTTCTGTTGAGTGCTTTCATATAGTTTAAAAACAAAAAAAAAAAGAGGGGAACCCAAAAACTTTTCAAAAAGGAAAGTGAAAGTGAGAAAGACAAGCATTGTTGAAGTGGGACCTAGCCTTGAACTTTGTTCATGCTCACGGAAACTTTGTGAATCTTGATTACAGAAACTTTTTATCAAAAATAATTATCCCCTTGTACAATTCCATTGTTTTATAAAAACAATGTGCTAAGATTTTCCTTTAGGATGTTTACAATGCTTGTTGGTTTGTACGGTGCAGGACAGAAACTTTGGCTGTAGTGCGCGATTTTACATTTTTAACTCGAACGTCAATTGGTTCTGATTCCTTTTGCACTGTCTTGCTATACAACTTGTTTATTTTTCCTCATTTTGGTAGAATTTGTGGGGTACTAGAATTATGGAGGATGTTCAGATTGCTACAGACTATTCTGTTTTGACAGATTCTGTTTTTGATGCATAGTTTGCTTGTTTTGATGAATCTATCAATTTGTATCAGTGGATTAAGCCATGGAAAAGCTATATTACAGTAGACACAATGCAAAAACAAAATATGAATTGGTTTGCTACAGTACTTAGAGTAGTGATTTGCTTTATTATACTAACAGATCTTACCGAGTTTTCTGTTGAAGTTTTGTGTGGATGTACTGTCTAATCGAGGATGTCTAGATATGAGGAAAAGGAAGAGAGGCAAGAGCTCAAGCTTGGCGATGCCCGAGGGACCCCAAGTAAATATTCAAGGAGACTCAAGCGTCTAAGCTTGGGGATGCCCCGGAAGGCATCCCCTCTTTCTTCAACAAGTATCAGTATGTTTTCGAATTCATTTCGTTCATGCATTATGTGCAAGTCTTGGAGCGTCTTTTGCATTTAGTTTTAATTTTTCTTTTATGCACCATGCTGGTATGAGATTGTCCTTGGTTGATTTATAGAATGCTCATTGCACTTCACTTAAATCTTTCGAGTATGGCTTTATAGAATGCTTCATGTGCTTCACTTATATCATTTGAAGTTTGGATTGCCTGTTTCTCTTCACATAGAAAACTGCCATTTGTAGAATGCTCTTTTGCTTCACTTATATTTGTTAGAGCGTGGGAATATCTTTTGTAGAAATAATTAAACTCTCTTGCTTCACTTATATCTATTTAGAGAGATGACAGGAATTGGTCATTCACATGGTTAGTCATAAAATCCTACATAAAGTTGTAGATCACTGAATATGATATGTTTGATTCCTTGCAATAGTTTTGCGATATAAAGGTGGTGATATTAGAGTCGTGCTAGTTGAGTAATTGTGAAATTGAGAAATACTTGTGTTGAGGTTTGCAAGTCCCGTAGCATGCACGTATGGTGAACCGTTATGTAACAAAGTTGGAGCATGAGGTGCTCTTTGATTGCTTTCCTTATGAGTGGCAGTCGGGGACGAGCGATGGTCTTTTCCTACCAATATATCCCTCTAGGGGCATGCGTAGTAGTACTTTTCTTCGAGGGCTAAGTAGACTTTTGCAATAAGTATTTGAGTTCTTCATGACTAATGTGAGTCCATGGATATACGCACACCCACCCTTCCACTTTGCTAGCCACTATTGTGCCGCGCAACTTTCGCCGGTATCATGAACCCATTATTTACCTTCCTCAAAACAACCACCATACCTACCTATTATGGCATTTCCATAGCCATTCCGAGATATATTGCCATGCAACTTCCATCATCATCATATACATGACTTGAGCATTCATTGTCATATTGTTTTGCATGACCGTAAGATAGCTAGCATGATGTTTTCATGGCTTGTCCGTTTTTTGATGTCATTGCTATGCTAGATCATTGCACATCCCGGTACACTACCAGAAGCATTCATATAGAGTCATATCTTTGTTCTAGATATTGAGTTGTAAGTAAATAAAAGTGTGATGATGATCATTATTAGAGCATTGCCCCGGTGAGGAAAGGATGAAGGAGACTACGATTCCCCCACAAGTCGGGATGAGACTCCGGACTTTATGAAAAATAAAAGAGGCCAAAGAAGCCCAAATAAAAAAAGAGGCCAAAGAAGCCCACCAAAAAGAAAAAAAATGAAAAAAATGAAAAAAAATGAAAAATAAAAAGAAAAAAATGAGAGAAAAAGAGAGAAGGGGCAATGTTACTATCCTTTTACCACACTTGTGCTTCAGAGTAGCACCATGTTCTTCATAGAGAGAGCCTCCTATGCTTTCACTTTCATATACTAGTGGAAATTTTCATTATTGAACTTGGCTTGTAAATTCCGATGATGGGCTTCCTCAAACGCCCGAGGTCTTCATGAGCAAGCAAGTTGGATGCACACCCACTTAGTTTCCAGTTTGAGCTTTCATACACTTATAGCTCTTAATGCATCCGTTGCATGGCAATCCCTACTCACTCACATTGATATCTATTGATGGGCATCTCCATAGCCCGTTGATACGCCTAGTTGATGTGAGACTATCTTCTCCCTTTTTGTCCTCACAACCACCACCATATACCACCATAGTGCTATGTCCATGGCTTGCGCTCGTGTATTGCGTAAGAGTTGAAAAAGCTGAAGCGCGTTAAAAAGTATGAACCAATTGCTTGGCTCATCATCGGGGTTGTGCATGATGGGAGTATTTTGTGTGACGAATATGGAGCATAGCCAGACTATATGATTTTGTAGGGATGAGCTTTCTTTGGCTATGTTATTTTGATAAGACATAATTGCTTGGTTGGTATGCTTAAGTATTATTGTTTTTATGTCAAATGATAGACAATTGCTTTGAACCACTCATATCTTAATATTCATGCCATGATTAGACATATGATCAAAATTATGCTAGGTAGCATTCCACATCAAAAATTATCTTTTTATCATTTACCTACTCGAGGACGAGCAGGAATTAAGCTTGGGGATGCTGATACGTCTCCGTCATATCTATAATTTTTGATTGTTCCATGCCAATATTATTCAACTTTTATATACTTTTGGCAACTTTTTATACTATTTTTTGGGACTAACATATTGATCCAGTGCCCAGTGCCAGTTCCTGTCTGTTGCATGTTTTTTGTTTCGCAGAAACCGAATATCAAACGGAGTCCAAACGGGATAAAAATGGACGGAGATTTTTTTTGGAATATTTAAGATTTTTGGGAAGTAAAATCAACGCGAAACGGTGTCGGGGGTGGCCACGAGACAGGGGGGCGTGCCCTCCCCCCTGGGCGCGACCTGGGCTCTCGTGGGCCACCCGTAAGGCGGTTGACGCTCTTCTTTTGGCACAAGAAAGCTAATTTTATGAGAAAGATCTGGGCGAAAGATTCACCCCAATCGGAGTTCTCCAGATATAAAGGAAACGGTGAAGGAGTAGAATCTGAGAACGCAGAAACAGAGAGATAGATCCAATCTCGGAGGGGCTCTCGCCCCTTCCAAACCATGGGAGCCAAGGACCAGAGGGGAAACCCTTCTCCCATCTAGGGAGGAGGTCAAGGAAGAAGAAGAAGAAGGGATGCTCTCTCCCCCTTGCTTCCGGTGGCGCCGGAACGCCACCGGGGGCAATCATCATCACCGCGATCTTCACCAGCACCGTCGTCATCTTCACCAACATCTCCATCACCTTCCCCCCTCTATCTACAGCGGTCCACTCTCCCGCAACCCGCTGTACCCTCTACTTGAACATGGTGCTTTATGCTTCGTATTATTATTCAATGATGTGTTGCCATGCTATGATGTCTGAGTAGATTTTCGTTGTCCTATTGGTGGTTGATGAATTGCTATGATTGATTTAATTTGCTTGTGGTTATGTTGCTGTCCTTTGGTGCCCATCATATGAGCGTGCGCGTGGATCACACCATAGGGTTAGTTGTATGTTGATAGGACTATGTATTGGAGGGCTAGAGTGACAGAAGCTTCAACCTAGTATAGAAATTGATGCATACGGGATTGAAGGGGGGCCAATATATCTTAATGCTATGGTTGGGTTTTACCTTAATGAACGTTAGTAGTTGCGGATGCTTGCTAATAGTTCCAATCATAAGTGCATAGAATTCCAAGTCAGGGATGATATGCTAGTTGTGGCCTCTCCCACATAATACTTGCTATCGGTCTAATAACGTAGTCAATTGCTTAGGGACAATTCCACAACTCCTACCACCACTTTTCCACACTCGCTATATTTCCTTTATTGCATCTTTATATAAACAGCCCCTAGCTTTTATTTACGTGCTCTTCATTATCTTGCAAACCTATCCTATCACACCTACAAAGTACTTCTAGTTTCATACTTGTTCTAGGTAAAGCGAACGTCAAGCGTGCGTAGAGTTGTATCTGTGGCCGATAGGACTTGAGAGAGTATTTGTTCTACCTTTAGTGTTGGGTTTCGTAGTAATTTCAAAAAATTTCCTACGCACACGCAAGATCATGTGATGCATAGTAACGAGGGGAGAGTGTTGTCTACGTACCCAACGCAGACCGACTGCGGAAGCGATGACACGACGTAGAGGAAGTAGTCGTACGTCTTCACGATCCAACCGATCAAGCACCGAAACTACGGCACCTCCGAGTTCGAGCACACGTTCAGCTCGATGACGATCCCCGGACTCCGATCCAGCAAAGTGTCGGGGAAGAGTTCCGTCAGCACGACGGCATGGTGACGATCTTGATGAACTACAGCAGCAGGGCTTCGCCTAAACTCCGCTACAGTATTATCGAGGTATATGGTGGCAGGGGGCACCGCACACGGCTAAGGAATAGATCACGTGGATCAACTTGTGTGTCTAGAGGTGCCTCTACCTCAGTATATAAAGGAGCCAAGGGGGAAGGGGCCGCCGGCCAAGAGAGGGAGGCGCAGGAGGAGTCCTACTCCTTCCGGGAGTAGGACTCCCCTCCAATCCTATTCCAACTAGGATTCCCCAAGTGGGAAAGAGGGAGAAGGGTGGCGGGCCACCTCTCCTAGTCCTAATAGGACTAGGGAAAGGGGGGAGGTGCGCAGCCCTTGTGGGCAGCCCTTTCACCTTTCCACTAAGGCCCATGAAGGCCCATATGGCTCCCGGGGGGTTCCGGTAACCTCCCGGTAACCCGGTAAAATCCCGATTTCATCCGGAACACTTCCGATGTCCAAACATAGGCTTCCAATATATCAATCTTTACGTCTCGACCATTTCGAGACTCCTCGTCATGTCCGTGATCACATCCGGGACTCCGAACAACCTTCGGTACATCAAAATGCATAAACTCATAATGTAACTGTCATCGTAACCTTAAGCATGCGGACCCTACGGGTTCGAGAACAATGTAGACATGACCGAGACACGTCTCCGGTCAATAACCAATAGCGGGACCTGGATGCCCATATTGGCTCCTACATATTCTACGAAAATCTTTATCGGTCAGACCGCATAACGACATACGTTGTTCCCTTTGTCATCGGTATGTTACTTGCCCGAGATTCGGTCGTCGATATCCAATACCTAGTTCAATCTCGTTACCGGCAAGTCTCTTTACTCGTTCCGTAATACATCATCTCACAACTAACATATTAGTTGTAATGCTTGCAAGGCTTATGTGATGTGTATTACCGAGAGGGCCCAGAGATACCTCTCCGACAATCGGAGTGACAAATCCTAATCTCGAAATACGCCAACCCAACATCTACCTTTGGAGACACCTGTAATGCTCCTTTATAATCACCCAGTTACGTTATGACGTTTAGTAGCACCCAAAGTGTTCCTCCGGTAAACTGGAGTTGCATAATCTCATAGTCATAGGAACATGTATAAGTCATGAAGAAAGCAATAGCAACATACTAAACGATCGGGTGCTAAGCTAATGGAATGGGTCATGTCAATCAGATCATTCAACTAATGATGTGACCTCACTAATAAAATAACAACTCTTTGTCCATGGTTTGGAAACATAACCATCTTTGATTAACGAGCTAGTCAAGTAGAGGCATACTAGTGACACTTTGTTTGTCTATGTATTCACACATGTATTATGTTTCCGGTTAATACAATTCTAGCATGAATAATAAACATTTATCATGATTATAAGGAAATAAATAATAACTTTATTATTGCCTCTAGGGCATATTTCCTTCAGTCTCCCACTTGCACTAGAGTCAATAATCTAGATTACACTGTAATGAATCTAACACCCATGGAGCTTTGGTGTTGATCATGTTTTGCTCGTGGAAGAGGCTTAGTCAACGGGTCTGCAACATTCAGATCCGTATGTATCTTTCAAATCTCTATGTCTCCCACCTGGACTAGATCCCGGATGGAGTTGAAGCGTCTCTTGATGTGTTTGGTCCTTTGTGAAATCTGGATTCCTTTGCCAAGGCAATTGCACCAGTATTGTCACAAAAGATTTTCATTGGACCCGATGCATTAGGTATGACACCTAGATCGGATATGAACTCCTTCATCCAGACTCCTTCGTTCGCTGCTTCCGAAGCAGCTATGTACTCCGCTTCACATGTAGATCCCGCTACGACGCTTTGTTTAGAACTGCCCCAACTGACAGCTCCACCGTTTAATGTAAACACGTATCCGGTTTGCGATTTAGAATCGTCCGGATCAGTGTCAAAGCTTGCATCAACGTAACCTTTTACGGTGAGCTCTTTGTCACCTCCATATACGAGAAACATATCCTTAGTCCTTTTCAGGTATTTCAGGATGTTCTTGACCGCTGTCCAGTGATCCACTCCTGGATTACTTTGGTACCTCCCTGCTAAACTTATAGCAAGGCACACATCAGGTCTGGTACACAGCATTGCATACATGATAGAGCCTATGGCTGATGCATAGGGAACATCTTTCATATTCTCTCTATCTTCTGCAGTGGTCGGGCATTGAGTCTTACTCAACTTCACACCTTCTAATACAGGCAAGAATCCTTTCTTTGCTTGATCCATTTTGAATTTCTTCAAAATCTTGTCAAGGTATGTGCTTTGTGAAAGTCCAATTAAGCGTCTTGATCTATCTCTATAGATCTTAATGCCTAATATGTAAGCAGCTTCACCGAGGTCTTTCATTGAAAAACTTTTATTCAAGTATCCCTTTATGCTATCCAGAAATTCTATATCATTTCCAATCAGCAATATGTCATCCACATATAATATCAGAAATGCTACAGAGCTCCCACTCACTTTCTTGTAAATACAGGCTTCTCCGAAAGTTTGTACAAACCAAATGCTTTGATCACACTATCAAAACGTTTATTCCAACTCCGAGAGGCTTGCACCAGTCCATAAATGGATCGCTGGAGCTTGCACACTTTGTTAGCTCCCTTTGGATCGACAAAACCTTCCGGTTGCATCATATACAACTCTTCTTCCAGAAATCCATTCAGGAATGCAGTTTTGACATCCATCTGCCAAATTTCATAATCATAAAATGCGGCAATTGCTAACATGATTCGGACGGACTTAAGCATTGCTACGGGTGAGAAGGTCTCATCATAGTCAATCCCTTGAACTTGCCGAAAACCTTTTGCGACAAGTCGAGCTTTGTAGACAGTAACATTACCATCAGCGTCAGTCTTCTTCTTAAAAATCCATTTATTCTCAATTGCTTGCCGATCAACGGGCAAGTCAACCAAAGTCCATACTTTGTTCTCATACATGGATCCCATCTCAGATTTCATGGCTTCAAGCCACTTTGCGGAATCTGGGCTCACCATCGCTTCTTCATAGTTCGTAGGTTCATCATGATCTAGTATCATGACTTCCAGAATAGGATTACCGTACCATTCTGGTGCGGATCTTACTCTGGTTGATCTACGAGGTTCAGCAGTATCTTGATCTGAAGTTTCATGATCATTATCATTGGCTTCCTCACTAACTGGTGTAGGTGTCACTGAAACAGTTTTCTGTGATGAACTACTTTCCAGTAAGGGAGCAGGTACAGTTACCTCGTCAAGTTCTACTTTCCTCCCACTCACTTCTTTCGAGAGAAACTCCTTCTCTAGAAAGGATCCATTCTTAGCAACGAATGCCTTGCCTTCGGATCTATGATAGAAGGTGTACCCAATAGTCTCCTTTGGGTATCCTATGAAGATACATTTCTCCGATTTGGGTTCGAGCTTATCAGGTTGAAGCTTTTTCACATAAGCATCGCAGCCCCAAAACTTTAAGAAACGACAACTTTGGTTTCTTGCCAAACCACAGTTCATAAGGCGTCGTCTCAATGGATTTTGATGGTGCCCTATTTAACGTGAATGCGGCCGTCTCTAAAGCATATCCCCAAAATGATAGCGGTAAATCAGTAAGAGACATCATAGATCGCACCATATCTAGTAAAGTACGATTATGATGTTCGGACACACCATTACGCTGTGGTGTTCCGGGTGGCGTGATTTGCGAAACTATTCCACAGTTTTTTCAAATGTACACCAAACTTGTAACTCAAATATTCTCCTCCACGATGAGATCGTAGAAACTTTATTTTCTTGTTACGATGATTTTCAACTTCACTCTGAAATTCTTTAAATGTTTCAGACTTATGTTTCATTAAGTAGATATACCCATATCTGCTTAAATCATCTGTGAAGGTGAGAAAATAACGATATCCGCCACGAGCCTCAATATTCATCGGGCCACATACATCGGTATGTATGATTTCCAACAAATCTGTTGCTCTCTCCATAGTAGCGGAGAACGGTGTTTTAGTCATCTTGCCCATGAGGCACGGTTCGCAAGTACCAAGTGATTCATAATCAAGTGGTTCCAAAAGTCCATCAGTATGGAGTTTCTTCATGCGCTTTATACCAATATGACCTAAACGACAGTGTCACAAATAAGTTGCACTTTCATTATCAACTCTGCATCTTTTGGTTTCAACATTATGAATATGTGTATTACTACTATCGAGATTCAATAAGAATAGACCACTCTTCAAGGGTGCATGACCATAAAAGATATTACTCATATAAATAGAACAACCATTATTCTCTGATTTAAATGAATAACCGTCTCGCATTAAACAAGATCCAGATATAATGTTCATGCTCAACGCTGGCACCAAATAACAATTATTTAGGTCTAATATTAATCCCGAAGGTAGATGTAGAGGTAGCGTGCCGACCGCGATCACATCAACTTTGGAACCATTTCCCACGCGCATCGTCACCTCGTCCTTTGCCAGTGCCCGCTTATTCCGTAGTCCCTGTTTCGAGTTGCAAATATTAGCAACAGAACCAGTATCAAATACCCAGGTGCTACTGCGAGCTCTAGTAAGGTAGACATCAATAACATGTATATCACATATACCTTTGTTCACCTTGCCATCCTTTTTATCCGCCAAATACTTGGGGCAGTTCCGCTTCCAGTGACCAGTCTGCTTGCAGTAGAAGCACTCAGTTTCAGGCTTAGGTCCAGACTTGGGTTTCTTCTCTTGAGTAGCAACTAGCTTGTCGTTCTTTTTGAAGTTCCCCTTCTTCTTCCCTTTGCCCTTTTTCTTGAAACTAGTGGTCTTGTTAACCATCAACACTTGATGCTCCTTCTTGATTTCTACCTCCGCAGCTTTCAGCATCGCGAAGAGCTCGGGAATAGTCTTGTTCATCCCTTGCATATTATAGTTCATCACGAAGCTCTTGTAGCTTGGTGGCAGTGATTGGAGAATTCTGTCAATGACGCAATCATCCGGAAGATTAACTCCCAATTGAATCAAGTGATTATTATACCCAGACATTTTGAGTATATGCTCACTGACAGAACTGTTCTCCTCCATCTTGCAGCTATAGAACTTATTGGAGACTTCATATCTCTTAATTCGGGCATTTGCTTGAAATATTAACTTCAACTCCTGGAACATCTCATATGCTCCATGACGTTCAAAACGTCGTTGAAGTCCCGATTCTAAGCCGTAAAGCATGGCACACTGAACTATCGAGTAGTCATCAGCTTTGCTCTGCCAGACGTTCATAACATCTGGTGTTGCTCCAGCAGCAGGCCTGGCACCCAGCGGTGCTTCCAGGACGTAATTCTTCTGAGCAGCAATGAGGATAATCCTCAAGTTACGGACCCAGTCCGTGTAATTGCTACCATCATCTTTCAACTTTGCTTTCTCAAGGAACGCATTAAAATTCAACGTAACAACAGCACGAGCCATCTATCTACAATCAACATAAACAAGCAAGATACTATCAGGTACTAAGTTCATGATAAATTTAAGTTCAATTAATCATATTACTTAAGAACTCCCACTTAGATAGACATCCCTCTAATCTTCTAAGTGATTACGTGATCCAAATCAACTAAACCATAACCGATCATCACGTGAGATGGAGTAGCTTTCAATGGTGAACATCGTTTATGTTGATCATATCTACTATATGATTCACGCTCGACCTTTCGGTCTCCGTGTTCCGAGGCCATATCTGCATATGCTAGGCTCGTCAAGTTTAACCTGAGTATTCTGCGTGTGCAAAACTGGCTTGCACCCGTTGTAGATGGACGTAGAGCTTATCACACCCGATCATCACGTGGTGTCTGGGCACGACGAACTTTGGCAACGGTGCATACTCAGGGAGAACACTTCTTGATAATTTAGTGAGAGATCATCTTATAATGCTACCGTCAATCAAAGCAAGATAAGATGCATAAAAAGATAAACATCACATGCAATCAATATAAGTGATATGATATGGCCATCATCATCTTGTGCTTGTGATCTCCATCTCCGAAGCACCGTCATGATCACCATCGTCACCGGCGCGACACCTTGATCTCCATCGTAGCATCGTTGTCGTCTCGCCAATCTTATGCTTCCACGACTATCACTACCGTTTAGTAATAAAGTAAAGCATTACATCGCGATTGCATTGCATACAATAAAGCGACAACCATATGGCTCCTGCCAGTTGCCGATAACTCGGTTACAAAACATGATCATCTCATACAATAAAATTCAGCATCATGCCTTGACCATATCACATCACAACATGCCCTGCAAAAACAAGTTAGACGTCCTCTACTTTGTTGTTGCATGTTTTACGTGGCTGCTACGGGCTTAAGTAAGAACCAATCTCACCTACGCATCAAAACCACAACGATAGTTTGTCAAATAGACTCCGTTTTAACCTTCTCAAGGACCGGGCGTAGCCATACTCGATTCAACTAAAGTTGGAGAGACAGTCGCCCGCAAGCCATCTATGTGCAAAGCACGTCGAGGGAACCGGTCTCGCGTAAGCGTACGCGTAAGGTTGGTCCGGGTCGTCTCGTCCAACAATACCGCCGAACCAAAGTATGACATGCTGGTAGGCAGTATGACTTGTATCGTCCACAACTCACTTGTGTTCTACTCGTGCATATAACATCAACATAAATAACCTAGGCTCGGATGCTACTATTGGGTTTCGTAGTAATTTCAAAAAAATTCCTACGCACACGCAAGATCATGTGATGCATAGCAACGAGGGGAGAGTGTTGTCTATGTACCCAACGCAGACCGACTGCGGAAGCGATGACACGACGTAGAGGAAGTAGTCGTACGTCTTCACGATCCAACCGATCAAGCACCGAAACTACGGCACCTCCGAGTTCGAGCACACGTTCAGCTCGACGACGATCCCCGGACTCCGATCCAGCAAAGTGTCGGGGAAGAGTTCCGTCAGCACGACGGCGTGGTGACGATCTTGATGAACTACAGCAGCAGGGCTTCGCCTAAACTCCGCTACAGTATTATCGAGGTATATGGTGGCAGGGGGCACCGCACACGGCTAAGGAATAGATCACGTGGATCAACTTGTGTGTCTAGAGGTGCCTCTACCTCAGTATATAAAGGATCCAAGGGGGGAGGGGGCGCCGGCCAAGAGAGAGAGGCGCAGGAGGAGTCCTACTCCTTCCGGGAGTAGGACTCCCCTCCAATCCTATTCCAACTAGGATTCCCCAAGTGGGAAAGAGGGAGAAGGGTGGCGGGCCACCTCTCCTAGTCCTAATAGGACTAGGGAAAGGGGGGAGGCGCGCAGCCCTTGTGGGCAGCCCTTTCACCTTTCCACTAAGGCCCATGAAGGCCCATATGGCTCCCGGGGGATTCCGGTAACCTCCCGGTAACCCGGTAAAATCCCGATTTCACCCGGAACACTTCCGATGTCCAAACATAGGCTTCCAATATATCAATATTTACGTCTCGACCATTTCGAGACTCCTCGTCATGTCCGTGATCACATCCGGGACTCCGAACAACCTTCGGTACATCAAAATGCATAAACTCATAATGTAACTGTCATCGTAACCTTAAGCGTGCGGACCCTACGGGTTCGAGAACAATGTAGACATGACCGAGACATGTCTCCGGTCAATAACCAATAGCGGGACCTGGATGCCCATATTGGCTCCTACATATTCGACGAAGATCTTTATCGGTCAGACCGCATAACAACATACGTTGTTCCCTTTGTCATCGGTATGTTACTTGCCCGAGATTCGATCGTCGGTATCCAATACCTAGTTCAATCTCGTTACCGGCAAGTCTCTTTACTCGTTCCGTAATACATCATCTCACAACTAACATATTAGTTGTAATGCTTGCAAGGCTTATGTGATGTGTATTACCGAGAGGGCCCAGAGATACCTCTCCGACAATCGGAGTGACAAATCCTAATCTCGAAATACGCCAACCCAACATCTACCTTTGGAGACACCTGTAATGCTCCTTTATGATCACCCAGTTACGTTGTGACGTTTGGTAGCACCCAAAGTGTTCCTCCGGCAAACGGGAGTTGCATAATCTCATAGTCATAGGAACATGTATAAGTCATGAAGAAAGCAATAGCAACATACTAAACGATCGGGTGCTAAGCTAATGGAATGGGTCATGTCAATCAGATCATTCAACAAATGATGTGACCTCGTTAATCAAATAACAACTCTTTGTCCATGGTTAGGAAACATAACCATCTTTGATTAACGAGCTAGTCAAGTAGAGGCATACTAGTGACACTTTGTTTGTCTATGTATTCACACATGTATTATGTTTCCGGTTAATACAATTCTAGCATGAATAATAAACATTTATCATGATTATAAGGAAATAAATAATAACTTTATTATTGCCTCTAGGGCATATTTCCTTCATTTAGCTCCTCGTTGGGTTCGACACTATTACTTATCGAAAGAGGCTACAACTATCCCATATACTTGCGGGTTATCATTGTGCCTGAACGCCGTACAGCCGGCGAGGAACCGCTTGCTACACCGGACATCCACGCTGCTGCATCGGAGTTGCGCCTTGCACCGTCCCACCGATGAGCACAAACGCCACAGGCACCGAAGCTGCCAAGGAGGCGAGGAGGTGATGTATGTTTTACCATGAAAATAGAACAGGGGTATCTACATGTTCTATAACAACCTTGGGCATATTAAACCCTCAGAAGCCATTGTAAATGCATACAATGAGCATATAAAGACCACATTCTAAAATATATATTTTTAATCCAATGACAACATGCTACAATAAACTACATAATTTTTGTGGCACTTATAAGATGATATAAAAATAGTATATTTGACCATCAATGAACTAACAAAACAATGGTAACTTATATGTTCTGTAAAGTTAACTCCGCTATCAAATTAACATATACATGACTATACACATATATAAGTAATGAAAACTAGAAAGGTAGACCTTCGAATTATTATTTTTTTGATAAATGGACCTTCAAATTAATTACCAAAACCAGAGACCACCAAGACCATATCAATATAAAAGTTTCAGGAACAGGTCGAGTTAAGAAAGGAAACATGTATAAATTGTGCCCTACATTGTAGAAAAATAAAAATAGGAAGATTTCCTTAAAGCAAACATGACATGCAATGCCATTTTAACAAGAAAGCTACCTCATACACTGCAAACATGACGTCAGTGAAAATATGGACACACATACCAGCAGACATCAAAAGTACCATGGAAGAGAAATAAATAAGGAAAAGGAGACACAAAATATACTTGAGAGGAGGTAGAAGAATTGAGGCGTGGGCGCAGGGAGCCCGGCGGCAGTTAAGGCCACATGAACTATCGAGGAACTCTAGCTGCCGATGGCTGGAGCCGATGGTTAGGAGGCTCGACATGACGAACATCTCCTGGATCATGTCCTGTCCCCATGAGCCGATGGTTAGGAGATGATAGATATAATTACGATTTAAATACAAGGGGAATTAGGCGATGAAGACTGTTGTCCCTCGATTTATAGTGGTTCTAATAGCTTTTCAGTTGTCTGGGCACACACCTGGCTCTACAGCACCAAGCTAGTTTCCTTCTCTTGGTTTCCATGACCATACCATAATCTAAATATGTAATTCACCAAAATACTCCCACAAAAATGACGCAAACCTAGCATCTTCTTCACCAACGGCGGCATCGGCAGCCTCTTACACTGCAGGTCGCCAGTGTCATCTTCCTCCCTAAGCTACTGTCGTCCTCTTCCTCACCAAGATGCCGCCGCCAATGTCGTGCCATGGTACCGGAGATGAAAACATTCAGATTCAGTACCAGGCATGGATCAAGATAATGAACAATCCCAAGAAATCAACGAAACCTAGGTTTCACTTAGTCAGATCAAAACAACCAGAACCAAATGCACAAAAAACCTGAAACTCCAAGACAACCGAATGTATTTCAGCCCTTATCTCTCACCAGATTCATACACTACAACTCTAATACAAGTATACAACTGAATATATTTTAGCCTTCATCCCTGAGAATATCCATTTATTCATCCAAAAATACCAATCAAAAGGGGCACAACCGAAGCGGCAAAGCATCTCCTAACTATCATATGACAGAAACATCTCCAAGACAATTGAATCTATTCTAGCCCTGGCTGTCATCTGATCCATGTAGCAAAACCGCAAGACAGTTGATGTCGTCATCTCCCACAAGATCCATCTATTCATCCAAAAAATATGAAACCATCTAATTATCGTATGACCCACCTGTGAGGCCTGAACCCCACCTCAACAACAAAGACATACTTCATTAAAAAATGTAGCTAGATCCAATGCCCCCCTAGACAACATGGTACCAACAAAACAAGACAGATCCAAAACTCCATTCCTCTATCTTTGCCTTAGTCTCTCAACAAGTCCATTTATTTATCCATAAGCACCAAACAAAAAGGCACACCAAAACAGTAAAGCATCTCATGGCGTACTCCTCATTATCATACAACCCCAACAAACTTGCTGTCCTAAACCTCTCCACAACAACAAAGGCATGTTTCACTAAGAACATACCTAGATCCAATGCTCCCCTGGACAAGAAGCTAGAAAGAGAATAAGACAGATCCAAAAGGCCCTTCCTTGGAGCCTAGCTAGACTGAAAGCAACAAAAACACCAACACTCCACCAACAGAGGATCACACGCCCTACAAGGATCCAGACAAATAATAGAATACATAAATCTGTGCTCCGCCAATAACAAGTCGTAGCACTTTTGGCTTTTACCAAAGATAATAAAAAACAAAATAAGACCCTCACTTCCCAGCCTACACACATCATGCACGACAACAGAATATAACAAACCCAAAAAACCACATGGCCATACCAGCATACACCTAACCCTAAAGGAAGATTGAAAAGTATGTGGAGAAGAGGGGTTGACCTTCAGATGACCCAAAGATCCACGAACGAACAATAAGGACTTGCAGCCATGGTGGATCTGGCCACCACCATGATCATCCCCTCACCCAACTCGTCCCCTGCTGCTACAAAACAAGAGATTAGAGAGAGGAAGAGAGAGATGAGGAGGAGGAGGGCGGGGAGGGGATGAAATCACCTGACATAGCCATCGGTGTTGGAACCAACACCCGAAACCCTAACCACGGGGCAGGGTCACGGGTAGGGGGCCGTGAGCGGCGAATCCGGCAGGAGGAGAGGACGCAGTGGAGCGAGGCGAGCTCGGCGCTGTGCTGCACGGTGGCGGAGATGTCGAGGCTCGCCGGAATCAACCAACACCCGAAACCCTAACCACGGGGCAGGGTCACAGGTAGGGGGCCGTGAGCGGCGAATCCAGCAGGAGGAGAGGACGTAGTTGAGCGAGGCGAGCTCGGCGCTGTGCTGGTCGGTGGCGGAGATGTTGGGGCTCGCCGGAATCAGGCGGCGTACATGGACCAGATGAGAGGGAGGCCTGGGGGGCTCTGTTGCGGCGCATCTGGACGGCGCCGGAGCAGTGGATGGATGCCGACGGCATGGTTCGAGGCGGCGGCGGTGGTGGTGGCGATGATGATGTGGGCGGGAGGAGAGGAGGCGCCCGGGAGGGAGGGGAACGAGAGAGAGGGGGAGAAGAGGCGCACGGGAGGGGAAGGGGAGCCGGCCAGGGTTCACCACGGGAGCCGGCCCTTTTATACCCCGTGTGACTGAAAGGACGAAAATGCCCCCGACGGGGCAGGCTATTTACGTGCGGTGGCACGGTCGAGGTGAAACTATTCATTCCAGCAGTAACTTTTTTTATCCGACGGACAAGGTCGTTCCAGGGGTTGATCCGATGGCCCAGATCCGATCAAGCCACCCGATCCAACGGCCAGGAATGCCAAATCGCTGAGGAGCCGGGAGGAGAGCTCCTATTCTTATTTCTGAATGTTTGTATGTGTGAAAATGTGCATTTGGTTATTCCACAACAGTGACGAACTGACAGCAATGACCACCGTGGGTGTCAAGCCCTTACGTCTGAACTTAATAAGTGAAATGAAACTAGAGTAAAGTGCTTACGAGTAGCAGAAACTAATGCAAGTAGGAACAAAAATATTGGGATGTATTTTTTGTTTGACTAGTTCAAAAAAAATTGTTTGACAATGACGGTGGCATACGTGATGCAGGGGGACGGGCTGACAGCGAGCTCCATAGATCAGCGCATCCTCTCTTCTCTCCCATGGAAGTCCTTCCCTTCTCATATCTCTCTGTCTGTGAGCAGTTGCGCCGAGAGGAACGAGGGCGGCTGGCGTGGTCGCGCCTTCTCACCACCGACAGCGTTGCGTCGCTACCGGAGGGGCACGCCACCCCCATCAGTGGCGTCATTTTTTTTAGAAAAGAAGGATGATCCCGGCCTCTGCATCTAGGCGATGCATACGGCCACTTTATTAATTATTCTCACAAGACCTTACAAAGCCATACAACAGCAAGACTAAAGCCACCGTCTAAGCAACAACTGTCACTACACACATCCATTTGATGAAGGGGCGCAGATAGTCTGTGCCTAATACCAAACAGACATCGCAGCCAAACCTAAACATCTAAGACCTGAGGTCCCAACCAGGACGCATGCCGGGTATGGGGCACCTACCAGTCCGGCGCTCTCCTCAACCAGGACGCATGCCGGGTATGAGGCCTCTGCAGCCACCTGCCACCAACCATCTTTAGAGCTATAGTGTTGCATGTACCGTGCCAGGTCTCTCTGCCATCGAAGCCACCACGACGCCCGACAGCGTCGTCCTCCTGCGCGAGTCCATCCTCCCACAGCGAACTCCGAATCTGCACTGCGCCACACCGTCAAGATCCGTCGCCATCAATGTGAATGATGAAGCACCGCTCCACCAAAGAATCCGTCCTCTGTCCCTCGATCATGTGTGTACCTCCAAGAATGACGCCCCCAAGGCAGGAACGACACCAGAGCGCCGCCGTCATCCGATCATCCGATCTGGGGTTTCCCCCGGAGGTAGAAGAGAGTGGCCTTGAACTTCTCCACAGCGATGCCTTCAAGAAGGGAACGACGCAGATACCGCCGCCACCGCCGGCCTTAGCAGGAGCCGACGGCAAGTTTTCACCTACATCAGTTCAAAGGGATCCAACTCTCGTGTCCGGGCTGCCGTCACCACCAGCACCACCAGGCAGACCCTGGAGTACCGGCATATCAACGAGCCGCCGGCACCACCGCATCCAGATTGCCGGCCACGCCGGGCTGCCGCCATCCCCCGCGATGTCCAGGTCAGAGACGGAGCCGCCGATCGTGCACAGGGACCACCGCCGCCTGCACACGCTGGAGCGCCGCTGAGATCCCAGCGCCCGCCACCGCTTGCCGAAGCCAACCGCCCGGGCACTAGCTCCACCGTGGAGCCATAGATCAGGGAGGAAGATGCGTGCCGACCACCCTCGCGTACCCCGCCGCACGCCCGAGCGCCGGCGCCACCGCGGCCCCATCAGATTAGGATGAGGAGGAGCCCGCGCTCTTGCGCCCCGCGCAGACCACGTCGCCGCCAGCGCCACAGCGCCACCAAGCAGGGGAGCCCCCCCCCCCCCCCCCCCAGATACGCCGGCGGCTCGACCTGTCGCCGAGCTGAGCGCCGCTGCGAGGGCCGACCATCTCGCGCCGCCCAGGAGCCTCGCGAGGGGGGAGGGAGCCCCATTGCCGCCGACACACGCGCGGGCTTTGCTAGGCGGCGTCCCCTGGCAGTGGCGAGGGAGAAGGAAGGCGAGGAAGGGGAGCAGCGGCGGCGATCTAGGGTTCCACCCGAGCCTGAAAGAACAGCCGGTGACCTCCCTGTCTACTTCACCAAGCGCAGCATGTCCCGGTGCAGCACCTCCGGTGCTATTGCTGCCCTGGCCATCGCCCTTGGCACGGCGGGTGGCAACAACGGGGCCCTCGGGCTTGGGGCACCTCTGGCACGGCCTCGCCACCTCCTCCGTCCGGCAACACTCACCGGAAAGCCTTGCTATCGTCCCCACTCCGACACATCCTCCGCCAAGGATGGAGGGAATCCGAGACACTACACCGCCTACTCCCTTCTCCATATTTCTTGATCCTTATTAAATTGTCTTGGCGTATGTTCAATTGCTCACATCCTTTCCATTTGTAGATCTATTTGATGGGTTTAAAACTGATCTTATTAGGTGGAAGCCGATTCACGTATGTCAGCAATGTTTGCAAATTTGGGGGGAATTAGAGGATCGAGTAGGCGTGCCCTTGAATCCAACTGTTTTTAGATTTTTAGTGCCCACGAAAGTATCAAAAGAATGTAGTTGCAAGATGAAAAAATTATGCCAACTGTACTTTAGACGAACACAAACACATCTTTGTTTCTAGAATGTTGCCATCTTGCTTTATGCAAAATGAACTATTGTACTTTGTAAAACTGAAATTTGTACAATGGTTGTTGAGTACCAAATTTTGATTGAAGGCTTTCTATTTTCTTTCTCTCCTTTGAACAATAATGAAGATGATTCTGTCCAATTATTTTAGTTGATTCATCCTGGCTTATTTTTTTATTGTCATTTGCAATACATAATATCAAAGTTCTACATTTCCTGCCTCTGATACATAAATGGATCTTGGAAGTGCATTGACATCTTATATCTGAGTGTGTATCCTACATTCTGTAAAATAAAAAACAGTTGCATATATAAATGCAATGGGTAAAAGCCTAGAAAACTTTCATTCCGCCTTGCTAACTTTTTAGCACTTATGCGGAATTCAGAAATGTCGACATTGTTTTCTTGTAGTGTAACCGAGGCTTATGGACCTGTCAAAGGGTCTTGCTGCATATGGTTATGGTTGCATTGCGTGGAAGGAGCGAATGGAGTGCTGAAAGCAGAATCATAGGAGATACTGCACAATATGAGGAATGATGGTAAAGGCTTGAACTGTGATGAAGGTGATGCCCAATTTGACCATTAGTATATTCTCATCAAGGCAACCTGTAATTTCTGCTATGACATGGATTTTCCATTGTGAGGGGCGTCTCTCATGAAGAATGTGATTTCTGCATGATAACATATGTTGTTAGAACGCGAATATTTTATGCAAGGACTGACATTTAAGAAGGATGCAGTAACAGGTAAACCTTGATAGAATATTTTAACTTTTCACGAGGATCTTTTCATTCAGCACATACATATGTTGAGTTGTTCTTGTGTTTAGAAGTAAGAGGTGTAGCATGCCAGACGTCCTTGCAGGAGTAGTCGAGCGGTGGGTCTCCCTAGCGATTTGGATGTATAGAGTTTATGATAAAGAAACCTTTTTTTTGTACTGACTATTGAATTTTCTCCTTTATATTTCTGAACTTTTTTGTTATGTTCTTTACTCTCGATTCCAAATTTGTAAGGTTTCTTGTTCGTCTATGATTTCAAAGAGTATGGACCACCGTATGGTCAAAGGAGATGCCATTCTTGACTGTCGTTTTCCTTTGTGTGTTGCTGCTATTTTCCTGGCCGGTAATCTGTGCACTGCCGAGACCTTAGTCTGACCACTGTAGGGCATGCCCTCTGATCAATTGTTCTCAATCGTTGAATTTTTTTCCATGCCCGTTTTGTCGCTCAAATTTCTGATTTATCTAGGTAGGGGTTTTGATGAATTTACTCTTCTCCATCATGTCTTCTGAGGGCAGAATTTCATGATAGTTCTCCAAAGCTGCTTGGCAAGATAAAGGTTATGTGGTGATTGCTCTTCTCAACGGAGCATGTTAGGGGGGTAGAGATATATTCATACCTACAAAATTTGTAACGTTAGGGATAGCTCTTATCCCTTCCCATGGATTGCTGCAAATTTTGAAAAACATGGATGTTCCTGTTATATCATATACTCCATCCAAATTATAATGTGTTCATGTTACATGGCCGTGACTTATTACATGTTCAATGCAAATAGTTTATTTTGCAGTTGTAAACTCGGTATGATCTTTTCTTGCCTCTTCTCCATAGTGTTTTCCTACAAGTAAATTGATTTCACTGGTAATATTTATGTCATCATTCGCAACTCATGGGCAATTAACTACATTTTGTATCCCAACAACACACATCAAAAAAAATCGTGGCTCCAGAGACATTAGAACTGCCTTCTTGGCTCAGGGGGCATCCAGGGCGGCGCACACCTCCTCCCTCTTATGGCGGTGGTGGATCAGCACAAACACGGGAGAGAGGATCAGGGCGGAGAGCGGGGCGGCTGGCGGTGTGAAGAACATAGGGCACCATGACAAAGGTGAGGTGGGGCCCTTCCCATTTTAAAGGAAGAACATAGGGCACCATGTTGAAGGTGAGGTGGGTGTCATCCTGTTTTAAAGGGTGAAGAACATAGGGCACCATGTCGAAGGTGAGGTGGGCATCATCGGGTTTTAGAGGGTGGAGAACATAGAGCGCAATGGACAATGTGAGGTGGGCGTCATCCGGTTTAAAGGGCAGGGTTCCAGCTAGAAATGTTTCACTATGACGAAAATCAAGTGGGAAGGGGAGAGTGTGGCAGGAAAAGGCAAGGGTGTGTCATCGGATGGGGTTTTTGTATTCGGCCCACGTGTTTGAGATAACATGATGAATAGTCTGGACAACCACATTTCTCCTCTACATATGGTCTGGATTCGGGGAGCCTAAACTGTTGGACGGTTGAATTTTGGGAGCCTGTTCGGTGCCCGTTTGATGCCCGGACATGCCCAAACGTATGAGGAAGAAATGATCTTCGACCCTAGAGACAACCTTAATGATTTGTTTGATTCATTTATATGTATTGTAGCCCATAGCAATGCACGGGCGTTCTACTAGTATGAGTTATATGATTTGGTGATCAAATATTGTTCGGAGTCCCGGATGAGATCACAGACATGACTAGGAGTTCCGGAATGGTCCGAAGGTAAAGATTGATATATAGCATGATACTATTCAGACAACGAAAGAGTTTCGGATTGCGCCGGGTAGTCATTGGATCGCCGGAAGGGGTTCCGGACACCCCCGAGAGGTCTATGGACCTAATGGGCCAAGGGGAGGGACACACCAGCCCACAACGCGGCTGGCGCGCCCTCTCCTTGGCCGCCGGCCCTAGGGGGAGGATAGGGGAAGGGTTGGACCCTCCTGCCTTTCCCTCCTCATGAGAGAAAGGAAAGGGGGGCGCCACCTCCCCCTGCCTTCCTCCCGCAAACAAACATGGCAGGGGGCGCGGCTAGGGGCAGGAGCCCAAGTGGGATTCGGCCCCACTTGGGGCGCCTCCTAGCTGCCTCCCCTCTCTCCCCACCTATATATATGTGGGAGGGGACGCCACACATATCCCACGGCAATCTCTTAGCCATGTGTGGCGCCCCTCTCCACAGTTTCGTCTGTCGGTCATATTTTCGTAGTGCTTAGGCGAAGCCCCCCTGTGTAGATAGCATCACCACCACCGTCACCAAGCTGTCTTGCTACCGGAACTCATCCACTACTTCACCATCTTGCTGGATCAAGCAGGCGAGGATGTCTGAACGTGTGCTGAACACGGAGGTGTCGTACGTTCGGTACTCGATCGCGAAGAATTTCGACTACATCAACCGTGTTACTAAACGCTTCCGCTTACGGTCTACGAGGGTACCTAGACACACTCTCCCCTCTCGTTGCTATGCATCTTCATGGATAGATCTTGTGTGTGCATAGAATTTTTTTTGTTTTCCATGCAACGTTTCCCAACATTATGGTGATGTGGAAACAACATTCTCCTCTCTGCCATTTTGTTTCTAACATCTTAATAATTTGTAGAGGAGAATGTTGTCTCTAATGTACACCGTACCAGTGAAATATGTTTTACAGTGACTTAACTTACGCTGATGTTTTACTTTGGATATAAGTTTAAACTAATACATAATGAAACCTCAACTCACGGCAATCATGCCAATACTGTACAAACATTTGTATTTGCTCTCGTATGCAGTTTGAGATTCCATTTTTGTAGTTTAGGAGGAATAAAATATTATAGTTGCTTTGCTTACAACAAGGAAAATTAGTCAATAATCGTAATGCCAGCATATTGTTGCGCATTTTTTGACTTGAGCTCCCCTCTCAAACCTTGTAGTGCTACGCGCCTACACCTGGGCCTGCCACCGCCCACACATCAAGTGCAATAACCATCAGGAGAGGAGTCAGTCACATATTGGAGGTACTTATCATAAATTTTTTATGTGAATGGCACACGTCGACATGTTTTTTATACCTCTATTCTTGTATGAGTAGGTGTTATCAGCCGATTGTGTTTTGGCTGTTCTGAAGCTATGCAATCACTCACAGTTTTCAGCCACCACAATTTGTTACTTCCTCCGTTCCAAAATAGATGACTCAACTTTGTATTAACTTTAGTACAAAGTTAGTATAAAGTTGGGTTATCTATTTTGAAACGGGGGGAGTAGGTTTTAACTATACAAACATTAGATAGAAGTTGAGTTTGGGACTGCAAGGTTATAATTTATGCTAATGCTTCTCCACTATGCAGTGACTAGTTTTGAATTTATTTTTTTCATGAATACGCACTGTGGCGTATCATTCCATTGATAGAAGAGAGTGAGAGAGTACATTGTTGGTAACCCTAAAAGCCGTACACAAGGAGGCGGCATTAGGGCAACCGGTGAGCCAGAGAGAGGGGGTTGCTCAGCCCCAGGGTACAGAGGTCAGGTCAGGTTACAGGGAGGATCCTATCTAATCCTTGGGCGCCGGCTCTAGCCCAGCGTCGAGCCTCGTCCTTGATCGTGGCAAGGAGGTCGCCGTTGGAAGGTTGCAGGCCATCGAAGACGATGCTGTTCCGGTGCTTCCAGGTGGCCCAAGCTGTTATGATGACCAAAGAAGCGAAGCCTTTATGGAAGAAGGATGGAGCGGCGAGCGTGCAAGCGGACCACCATTCGATGAGCTCGGTCTGGCCGTCTGGGGGTGCAATCGGCAGTCTGCACCACGAGAGAACTTCGTGCCAGGTGATATGCGCAAACACACAGCCGGCGAGGATGTGGTGCAGGGTTTCATCATCCTGGTCGCAGAATTGGCAAGCGGCGGGGTGCGGCAGCCCGCGGCGTGCCAGGCGATCGGCAGTCCAGCATCGGTTTTGAGCAATATTTTAAATAGCACGCTATTTCGCCGTTATAACGCGGTTATAGCATATTTGGAAGGGAGACGTTACGTTTTGGCAAAATCGGACGCTACGGTGCTAATCACGTAATTAGCGCGCTACACACGCTATAACGTTGTAACGTTGTAACGTTATAACGTGCATACCATGCAAAACTGAAATAAGCACAGCCCAGCAGGCCCAGCAGGCCAAAACCAACCCACGACCACTTGCTTTGTCACTCCTTTTATCAGATTCTCGCACGAGACCTAACCGGCTAACCCTAGTTCTCACTTCTCATCCCTTTCTCACTCCTTTTTATGTGCTGGATTTGGCCCTTATGCATATATTGCTTGCTCCTATGAAAAATTTAGTTGCTTAAATACTTTATTTCTAGATATATTTGATTTTTTTTGCAAACGCTATTTTAAAATATAGCACGCTATTAGCGCGCTATAACTTGTGTAGCATTCAGAGAAGGGTCTCGCTATATTTTGTAGCGCGCTATTTAAAATATTGGTTTTGAGAAGCTAGCCACAGGAAAAACTTGACGTTGAGCGGTGCGCAGCTACGCCAGAACAGCTTCCGAAAGGGTGCGGTAGTCGATCCAACGAACATAGCGGAGTAACAGGAGCTGGCAGTGTAAACTCCCGTCGCGGACCAACGCCAAGAGAGTGCGTCCGGAGCGGGTGAGAGTGAAACCAGCCGCAGGCGGCGCCAAAGGTCGACATACTCGAGGGTTGCCAGCGGGCCAATGGCGCCGGCGATGTCTGATATCCAACCCTGGTTGCGCAGTCCGTCGCAGACAAGGCGCGTGCGCTTCCTTCTACGTGGAACCAAGGCCACGAGGGTGGGAGCAATTTCGGCAATGGATTGGCCGTGGAGCCAGTGATCCGTCCAGAACCTGCAAGTATTGTCATCGCCAAGCGTCTAGACAGTGGAAGCTCTGAAGATTTGCTGAACCTCGCGATCATACGGCAAGCGTAGGTGGCGCCATGGGCACGTCGGGTCCGTGGCCTGCAGCCAGAGCCATCTAGTGCGCAGCGCGACTAGTTTTGAATAATATAACTCAATTTGATAGGTTATGTGTGTGTTAATGAAATTATGGTGATTTCCCATGAAAATAAATAAATGAATTATGGTGATGTGGAAACAACATTCTGCTCTCTGCCACTTTGTTTACGACATCTTAATAATTTGGTAGAGTAGAATGTTGTCTGTAATGTACACCGTATCAGTGAAAGATAGCGATGAATACCAGCTCTATGGAATCATTCTGTATGCTTAACTTTAATGATTGTTTTTATTTCTTTCTTTCTGATTTTGCAACATTCCGGCATGGGGGAATTGTCGGAGATTACTGGAGGGGTGCATGGCCCGGCGCCTGCGGCAGCTTCCGATTGGGACTTCAGCGTGCATCGTTTGACGAATCTGGACGCTCTTATCATCTGCTGCTCGATCGTCCTGGTTCCTATAGCTCTTCTGCTCCTTTGGCGAGCCCGGCGGTGTTGGACTGGACGGCGCGGTGGACCGTGCGGGCTTTAGGGACGGCGAGATACCCGCCCAGAGGAGACGGCGAGGAGGGTCCGGTCGACTTCAACGGCAGGTGCCCTATTTGTATTGTTGATTTCGAGCAGGATGAGGAGCTTGCCGTTCTCCGCTGCCAGCATATGTACCACGCCCCCTGCTTACGCAAGCAGCTCCAGGGGGGCTACAAGCTGTGCGGCCTGTGCAGGGGGAGTGTGGCGTAGGCCTGTGCCGCTGTGCACCTGTAGCTATATCTGATGGTTTGATTTGTGCCGTATGTTTGAGATTTCATGCCTTGTTTGGAGTTGGTTATATTCTGTGTAGATGCTTTGAGACGGCAAAGCACTTTATATTATGTTTGCTTTATTTGCTCATATTTTCGTTGATAAAATAGGCAAAGCTTTTGCCTCGTGTGAAAAGCAAAGCAGTTGCTAAGGGACTTGTGTTGCATATCCTATATGGTACTTTGCCTTGCGTATGGTTAATCTTGGCATGTAACTTCCCTGTGGAACTCTGTCGATGAGGAGCAACAAAGGGATGTTTGGTGGAACTGTGGCACATGCTGGATACTGGATAGATGGAACACGCTCGATGCTGGATAGGCGAAGTTGTGCAAGATGCAATGCAGTTTGGTATTGAAACCCTGCATATTTCCTACATAGGAGTACTAACTTGTGACCACAAAATGCAATCTTTCAAGCCATTTGACAAGCAAGAACCCAAAATCCAGAATAAGTCAAATGTCAAGTTGCAGTAGCTTGTGCAAGTCGACATGGCGGAGCTTCATCTTGTCTAGGTGGTGCATTAGGAGTTGCAAGTGACGGAGAATGCATCAGGAAATCAGCAAGTTGCAAGATGTGCGAATGAAAGGGAAGCTTGCTCTTTCTTATCTCCGGTTCGGGCCCCGAACAGTGTGCCTATGGAAGTTAGAGCATTTTATGGTTGCTTATCCTTGCTTTCCCACTAGGTTCATCTTTTCCATCAACTCCTTTTCTCCTTATTTTCCACCCCCAACTTCCCAGCATAACTAGGGGTTATGTTCCAATACACTTTAGCCAGTCCATCTCTCCTAACATGAAACCTAGACAAGATCTTGTTCCTAAATTTATCTCTCACATCTAAAATCAACTTGCTAAACCCTAGTCTTGTAGTTTGTATCCGTATAACATGCCTACAACAACATTTAGGTGGTATCCCACATAGCCCCATTCTCTTGTTTCACAAGATCCATTGCAGCAGCAAAATCATTTTGGGTGTAGGCATAGCTTGCAAGTTGCAACATCCATGTAAGACCCGAGACCTCCCCTAAAATCGCCTGTTTGGAAATTGGCATAAATATGTCTTGAGCAATACATTTCTTGACAATTGGTGAACACTAATGATGACATTAAACCCTGTGAAGAGGACATAAAAAGGGCATTAGGACTGAAACACATAAATCCAGGAACAATACAATAATTTGTCAAGGTTCACGTACGCTCTCATCTTCTGCCTGTCAGACATAATGGTCCATGCATGAATAGAGTTCTCCAACTTCACCACCTAAGAATATTTCAATTGATCATGAGCACCATGAAATTGTTTCTTCTTTTGCCAAAAAACTGCAAATGCTAGTGGATAGAGATTTCTATTGCTATCCCTTCCTGAAGATGCCAAGACTTGAGCTCACGTGGTTCACTTCGCAAAGTAACAATCGACTCCAATAGATGTCCTACAACCTTCCATAAATCCTTCCTCCTGGGCATTGAGCATGTAGAATAATCCATGGAACCTAGGATTACCATTTGGTGCTACTTGCATAACTGTTGTCACAATACTTCTGCTTCTAGGGTTGATCTTAAGCAATGTCTGTGCAGGTAGTCTCTTATCCTCACATATTACTCCTCGTGATATAACAGCTTTGCCCCTTGCAATGTATGTCATTATATTTTACACTTCAACACAATAGTTCCTCATAGCAGCTCAGTGTCTGAATGTTCTGAAACTGAAGCTCAAGTGCATGTCATATCTGAAGCTGTTCTTGGTCTTGGTACAACTACTTTTGTTCAGACAATACAGTTGGTGGTGCAGTTACAGGAACAAACACCATTATTCCCCGTGGACTCCGGAAGTACTCACTCTTTCCTTACAAATTACAATGTCCTGAGTTCTGTGTTGTAAGGGGTGGAGCAAGTTAAAAAAAATTACAGTCAAAGTGGCTGGAGGGCAAGGGCAACAGGGCATCCGAGCAGCCTACCCGACAAACCGGCGAGGAACTAGTTGAAATCACTAATTATGGAATACTCTTTGCACCCTTCAAGAAAAAAAAGTACTCTTTGCAAAGGTCATCACACTTCCGAAGTTGCGACAAGTATCACACTGCATGTGCGCCACTCGTCACAACATGTGAGTTTTTCCTTTTTTTTCATAGATTCGTTTATTCAGAATATTCTATTTCTTAAACCGGGCGTCCAAATCTCAAACCGTTTTTACCATTGAATTCTTCGCGTCGAGATCTTTAAAACTAGATCACATGTTGATAGTTTTCGACGAACTTTTTTCATGGAAAAACCGAATCAGAAGCACGTTTTTTTCCCTTTCCGTGTGGTAGCAAATCCGTGCCTCCACGAGAAGTAAGTTCGTGCCTCTCGCGATTCTTTCCAAGAGGCACAGTCGTGCCTCTCGCAGAAGCAAATCTGTGCCTCCACACGAAGTAAATCCGTGCCTCTCACGGAAGGAAAAAACACATTTTCTTCCCCTTTTGTGAGCCTCTCGCATAAGCAAATCCGTGCCTCCATGAGCAGTAAATCCATGGCTGTTGCAGAAGGAGAAAAATGTGTTTTTCTTTTCTTTTTCGAGAGGCTCGACCGTGCCTCTCGTGGAAACAAATCCGTGTCTCCACAAGAATTAAATCGTGCCTCTCACGGAAGGAAAAATAAAATAAAATATGTTTTTTCCTTTTGCGAGAGGCACAACCATGGTTCACGAGTAAGCAAATCTGTGTCTCCACGAAAAGTAAATTTATGCCTCTCGTGGAAGGAAAAACACACATTTTTCGCGCAATTTTTTTTTGTTCCAAAAGGTAAGAAAATCCGGGGAAAGCTGAGAAGCCGAAAAAAATTTATCTAAAAGCTGAAAATGCATAGAGAAAAATAAAAAAAATCCAAAGGGAGCGCCCGTAACGCAAGACGTGGCGGCGGCTGAGAGCGCGCCAACTGGCGCGCTCCTAACATACCCTAAGTGACCCTTGGGAGGGCTCCTGAGAGCATGGTTAGAGCATCTCCACTCGGCCACCCCCCAGGCCCTTTTTTATTGCCAGCTCAAAAAAATCGGCTCAGTCGCGTCTCCAGGAGCCTAAATTTCACCGGTTACCACCGAAATTGGCATCGGCGGACCCAGGCCGGACCCGGCGCGTTGGGGGCGCCCGGGGGCACCAAGGGAAACGAATTTTGCACGAAAGCTGGTGGACCCGTTGAGTCAACGACGCCGAGAACCTTAGACCTTATCGCATCGGTTTCCCGCGGGTAATCAATGCGAAGGCTGCCGCCGGTCGGCCGTCCATTGATTCACGGGCGGTGCAGTGAAGGCGCGCTGCCACGAGTCCTGCTGTCCTCCCGCCACGCGTCCACACTAGTGTCGCCCACTCGCCGCCCAAGATGGCGACGACGACGACTACACCGCCTCCTCGGCATGCAGTAGACTTGGGGAGGCTGCGTAGATTTTTATTATGTCTTTTGAATTTCTGCAAATGAATGAAAACCGCCTGAATTTGGTCGTAATTCGTGTCATTTTCGTCAAAATTTAGCCGAATTTTAATTTCAAATAACAGCGTCTAGGGCGAACTTGGGGGGTCGGTTGGGAACCCAAGCCCCCCCCCCCCCCCCCCCCCGGCGTATTTACCGCCGGTTGGCCCCTAGGCGGCGCTATTTCAAGCCCCTAGGGGGCCGAACGGCTGGAGATGCTCTTAATAGTATAGCCAACTGTTGGCTATAAGAAAGTGTCATGTCATCTATAGCCAACCTTATAGCCAACATGTATAACAAATAGCTATAAGTATCGAAAATGCATAGGAGCTCTCGGGTGCTACGCCCTCCTATATTCAAAAATAATTTAGTAATTCAAAAAAATTCTAAAAATCCTGGAACTTTTTATGGAATCAAACATGACCAAGTATTGCACTCGTATAAAAAGATTAAACAGAGAATGACTTTTATTTATCCGGGGTCAAAGATTTCCAAAAAAATGCTAGATACAAGTACTATTCATGCTATATTATCGTCATAAATTTTGTTTTTTTTGCCCTGAAGTCAACGAGAATCATTCCTTGGCCAAACTTTTATATGAGTACAATACCTAGTCATTTATTTCAAAAATATATCGAGGATTTTTTGACTTTTTTAAAAAATATTAAATTATTTTTGAATATAGGGGGGTGGAGAACCCGAGTGCTCCTAATCCTCTTCCCTATAAGTATGTATTACTTTTTTAGTACATGACCCACCTTCCACTCACACATACTGTCTAGGAGCACGTGCTGCAGCTGGCTCTTACATGAGAGCCCGCTTATATTCTCTCTCCTATTATCTCTCCTCCAACTAAGTATAGAAATATTACTTTACTCTTCTGACTATACCTTATTGTACTTGCTCTGAAGGAATACTACTTAATTAGTTGCTCTCGAAACTAATGCGACGTACAACATTTGAAGTGATGTGTATCACTTTAAGCAATTATTAAGGGAAAGTGCTCGCCTACTTGGGCTTGGCCCAGCCAGTATATATGCCTGCCTCAGCAGCCAGCGAAATAGAGCACTTTCCTTTTTGTATTTTTGCACTTAAATTCTTTATCTCCGTCATGTTTTATCTTAATCAAACAATATTCATGAATTTGATTTTTTTCTAAATTTGAAAATTCTCACCAATTTAAAAGTAGGTCTTGTATTTCGAAAATGTTCTTGATTTTTAGAAAAAAACATGAATTCAAAAAATGTTCGTGAATTTGAATGAATGTTCGCGAATACAAAAAAGATTCATGAATTTGAAAATAGTGCCTAATTAGAAATGGTGTAATTTAGAAATTATTCTTTTTTGAAAAGTTGACAAATTTAAAAATTATCAACTTATAAAAATATTCAAGAATTTGCAAAATTATTCAAATATTTGAATAAATTTTGTGATTTGAGAAGATTCATGAAATGGAATAACGCTCACTTATTTTAAAAATATTATCAAATTTTATAATATTGGAAAAATGTTCATTAACTAAAATAATGTTCCCAAATTTGAAAATAGTTTAGAAAGAAAATATTCATAAAAGATAATATCGTTCATGAATTTGAAGGAAGAAAAAAAGATACCCTTCTGGGCCTTAGCCCTGGGCCTGGGCAAGTTCTTGCTTCAGGTGGGCCAATGGGCGGTCAGGTCATTCGCCGTATCGTTGAGCTCCTTTTTTTCATGGTAATACGTGTCTCATTTATATAGAATAAAGATCAAGTTATAAGGCACATAAACACCGACCATACATGACTGAAAAGATAGAAAAATCCTATTCTCAAGGGAATGCTCAAACGTATTGATTGTATCATCCTTCAGTTACTCAAAAAAAATGTATCATCCTTCACGTATTTTTGCCTTGCGCTTCAAACTAAGGTGGCGGTAATGCTACATGGCATACGAGACATGAAGGTAGATTGTCCAATATACGAGACATGAATATTCCACATGGCACATCGCACTACCACCCAAAGTTAGTGGGATATTCCTCGTGATCCCCCGTCTGCAAAAAAGTTATTTTTATTGAAGAGTAAAAGGAGCAATGGAAGGTGGATGCGAAAACCAGATATTGTAGAGAACCTTGTGAGCAAGTTGAAACTTCTGAAGAAATGACCCTTGAGCTTGCAGCGTGACAATCAGTCAGCTATAAGCATTGCCAATGATCCAGTTCGCCATGAAAAGCGAAAACATGTAAAAAATGGTCATTTTTCATCAGCTCTGGGCAGTAGATTGTAGATTGCCTGATAAAAGGACAGGGTATGAGCCTGACCCATTATCAGTTAGGCCCATATGTCTCAGTCGGTTTGTGACCAGAAGTGGAGGCACTGGTGGCATTCCCTATTTGGCGCTTCAGGCGCGCGCTTCTATTATTTTCGCAAACGAACACTCCCACGTGCATCTAGTTGGGCCAGCCCATCTTTCTTTCTTTTTCCTATTTTTTCAACGTGCAAAAAAACCTGCGTGCTTGGGCATGATTCAAACCCTGAGTTCCTGGTTATATGCACGCTGTGCTAACCAACCAAGACACCTCACCTTTGACTGGAAGCAACTAATTAACGAGTGCTCCTTCGGAAGCCTCGCAACGATCAGCGCCACTTGGCGCACTCTCAGTCATTCGCCACGTGTCGCGCTCTGGGCGTCCCCTCTGAATTTTGTTTTTTATTTTTCCGCACGCATTTTCGGCTTTTTAAACGGTTTTTTCCGGGGTTTTTTGACGTTTTGGTTTTTCACCGGTCTTCCCTAGCTTTTTGATAAAAAAAATTGAAAAAAAAATTTTGCGCAAAAAAACACACTTTTTTTCCGTGAGAGTCACAGTTTTGTTTTCGTGAGAGGCACAGTTGTGCTTTCGTGAGAGGCACAGCCGTGCCTCTTGGAAACGAAAAAAGTATTTTTTTTTCTTTCGCGAGAGGTACGGTTTTGCTTCCGCGAGAGGTACGATTGTGCTTTCGCAAGAGTCACGGCCGTGCTTCCTCGGAAACGAAAAAACACGTATTCTATTTTTTTTCTTTCATGAGAGGCACGGTTTTGCTTCCGCGAGAGGCACGGGCGTGCCTCTTTCGGAAAGGAAAAAAATGTGTTTTCTGTTTTTTTTTCTTTCGCCAGAGGCATGGTTTTGCTTCCGCGAGAGGCACGGTTGTAATTTCGTCAGAGGCACGGGCGTGCCTCTTTCGGAAAGGGAAAAAATGCATTATTAAATTTTTTTTATTTCGCAAGAGGCACGGTTTTGATTCCGCGAGAGGCACGGTTGTGATTTCGTCAGAGGCACGGGCGTGCCTCTTTCGGAAAGGGAAAAAAACTCGTGTTCCCGGTTCGGTTTTTTCGTCGGTTTTTCGTTTGGTTTTTTCGTGAAAAAAAAGTTCGTCAAAACCTATCAACATTGGATCTAGTTTTGAAGATCTCGACATGAGAAATCCAACGGCGAAAGCGGTTCGAGATTTGGACGCACGGTTTAAGAGATAAAACATTTTGAATAAACGGATCTACGAAAAAAGGGAAAACTTCCCGGTTGCGACAAGTGGCGCACAGCGCAACCTGGGGAAGTTGGAGTGATCTCAGCAAGGAGTACTCCTTAACTAGTGATTTCGCCTTTGACTTGCAGCTTTTTATTTGTTTTCTTTTTTCTTCTTATTTTTTCCTTTTTCTTCTATTTTTTTTCTTGGAACTGTTCTGTCTTTTTTTTTCTTTTTTCTAAATGCATGAGCTTTTTCTTCAACTTTGTGATTTTTTTTTCAAAATTGATGAATTCTTTTAAAAATCGGTGAACTTTTTTTCAACTACAATGAACTTTTTTAAATTCGATGAGTTTTTTTCAAAATTGATGAACTTTTTTTTTAATGAACTCTTTTCATATTTACATTTTTTTACTTTTCTAATCTTTTTGAAAAGTCAACGGGAACTATGAGATGGTTAGCCAGCCAATCATCTGTTTTAACAAAGCGAAGCAGCAGAAGCGAGCGAGCGAACTCCTATAAATAAAGGGAGTCACTAGCAATCAGACTACTGATAGCTATCATCCTATCAGACCAGCCCGTAACCATTGGATTAGAGCGGTGTGGTTCGTTGATTAGACCTCCACTCATAACGTGCACATCTGTTGCCGTAGTTAGTTTCTATATAAAAGGGATCCCCTGATTTCGGTTTGCTATTAACTCCAGCCGAAAATCACGGGAGGATAAAATGTTACCCTAGTTATTCTGTAGTTTTCCGCTTTTACTTTTGTTATTTGTAGGAAATTTTATTTCACAAAAATGTTTCCAACGCTAATAAATTTGCTTCCACAGTACTCGGATTTGCTTCTATCCATCAAAATATTGTTTGTAATGTACTAAATTTTTTCCCTTGATGCAATGAAATTTTTGTTTCCAATGATTAGAGAATTTGCTTCAAGCGCAGCTGAACTTTACTTCAATCTAATAGTTTGTTTTATTTCCAAAACAACAACAAAAAACACAGAATTGCAAATGTGCATCTAGCTGAAAATGTGACAAAAACTTGTCCAACGTGTGTTGTTATACTTTCTTGCACCTAGAGAAATGTGTTTCCAGTAATAATTTAATCTTTTTTGGGATTATTTCTTCGACACGACGTATACTTTTGCCTAATGTAATAATTTCTTTCTTTTCAATCGCATGAATACTATGTTTCGTCTGACTAAGAACTTGCTTCCTCGGCAACATGGAGAAGTTTCAATGTGAGTGGTACAATGTTACTATTCATGAAGCTACCATGCTTCGTCCATTTACAAAATATGTTTCATTGCTTCTCTTCTTTTGCGAGGCTGTATATTTGCTTCTTTAAGCGGTCAACATTAGAGTGGTTCATATGTTCATATGACATGCTTCCTATTGTCTACGAATTTGCTTCCATCTATTGGAAAGTATGCTTCCATACAAGCTTCACATATTAACCACTGCGATGACGATGGTGGATACCAAAGCAGCAAGCGACATGGAAGGCGACGAGACTCCAGCGAACGGGAAAGAACGGCATGGCCACACACAGTCCAGCGAGGTTGACCTGGATGGGAGGTAGTCCCCTGGGAAAAGTTCTTGCCCCCACCTCAATTGTTGCAGCTGCCATTGTAGGCATATGCTCGAAGTTGCATGCCCCACCACTCGAAAGCATCCTGCGCATCGCCGCTGCCCTGGACATCACAGCACCATGGCGCTGCTCCATCTCACCTTGGATAGCAAGCAACATGCACAATCTGGTAAGGAAAGAGACGGGGTCTAGCACTGAAGCGGTGGACCGGGTGCCGCATTGGATCATGGTGCAGTTCGTGTGGGGCAAGGGATCCAAACCTGGGCAACAACAACAGATATATTAGATGGATGCGAGGAGGATTGCGAGTTAGGCAATTCGGTGCATCACAAGCAGGGCAGGGAGGGTGAGCTCCGCCGTGGTGAGGGTTAGATGGTGGAGAGAACTAAGGCACGACGTCTCATCGGTGAGGTAGGCAGGAGAGAGGAAGAAGAAAGTGGCGAGATTTTTGGGACAGAGATGGGACGAGGGAGTTATGAGGTACGTAATTGAAGGAAGGTGCACGGTAATCGGGTGCATTGAACCGATTTTCTCAACGAGCTCTGGACCGTGCGATGGTGTTGAAATTAACGGCAAGGGATCGGTCTGATGTTTGCTTCCTATCAGATGAATGATAGGAAGTGTTTCCCATAAAAAAAAGCGAGCCAGCGAAGGACTGCCGTCTCGTTCAAGTATCCCGTGTGTGCGTCGATCGATAGTTTTGCTGGGGGCCCGGTAGTGTCCCCTTCGAGCACTCCAGCCCAAATTTAGAACGGATTTTCGGGCGGCCCGGGCGCGTCCGCCTCCGCCACGTCAACCCGGCCCATCCTAACCCCACTCCGTCTCCATAAATATCCCAAATCGGGAAACCCTACCTCAGTTCACTCGGCTCTTGCTTCGTCTCTTCTCCGGTTTCTTCGATTCTGATCCAGTCCAATGACTCTGGCGACCATGTCGAGCTCTGGCAGCCGCTCCGACTCCAACATGGATGCCGACAAGGAGCTGGACCTTCAGATTGCCGTCGAGAGGTCCAAGGTGGACATGGAGGGCAATTTTGGATCTGCCGTCTCGCCTTTCCCCTGCCGGCGGAGAGCAGGCGCCGGCACTGGCCCCTCCCGGCCCGCGTGTGGCTCTACGAGGACTGCACACTCCACGCCTCCGCCACACCGTTCCATGCCCCCCACCGGCTCCAGCTCCCGCACGTAGGCAGCAGTGGGTACTTGTGCCCGCCCCGTCGGCCCGGATGCGAACGGCGGAGTCGGAGGCACGCACCGCCCGTCGCAAGAGGCAGCGGGCAAGGGAGAAGGACGCGGCAGAGAAAATTGTGCGCCGTCGCATGGAGCCCAACGAGGACGAGCGGCTCCTCACTTGGGTCTACCGCTCGTCGCTTACGACGGAGGATACATACGCTCGGTGGGTCCGCCGGAAGAACGCCAAGGTGCTCCGGATTGCCATTGAGCAATCCGAGCGCGAGGCGACGGAGGCAAGGGTGGAGGCGGCTGGGCTAGCGAAGCTCAAGCGACAGCAGGACAGGGCCGTTCGGGGGCTCAAAGGGCTCATCATCCTTGCCGAGTCCTCCTCCTCCTCCTCCTCCTCCTCCTCCGACGATGACTATGGCTCCTCGTCCGACGACTCAGACCATCCACCACTCGCCGTCGACGCCTACAACTGTGCCGGCCCCTGGAAGGGGAAAGGGCCGATGAGGAAGTGGTGAAGATCCGCCTTCTCCACTTTAATTTCTACTTTATAGATGTAGTTTAAAGTTGTTCGTCGTATTATGTACATTATGTGAACTTTAGTGATCTTTTGAAGATCCAGGTGTGATCTTTTGGTGAACGGATCCTGCAGCATTTGTATGTCCGTTTCTATGTCCGCTCGTGATATACATTCTTTTTATCAACCTTGCATAGTTTAATATGTATACAGGGGATCGGATATTAGATACGTGGATATGGCCGACGCAATTTGAGGAGTGGCCGATCAATGTCCGCGGACGCGCCCGTGCTTGAAGGGCCGGATTTGCCATGTCCAGCTGTAGATGGTCTAAGCCACTGGCACGTCTCTCACTCGATCAACAACTCTTCTCTAGGTAATATCGAAAAAATGGTAAAATAAAGGACTGGAATTGTTACGTTCAACCTGGAGGAATCTTCAGAAACAACAACAAAAATTCTAAGGGACAAATTACGTTTTCCGTGACATCAGTTGCAACATTATGCTGCCTGAAATGAGTTTGGTCTCAACACTCTTGATTAATATCTTCTACAGCTTCTTTACCCAGCAGATGAAAACATCAGGTAGTACTTGAGCTGCTATGCCACAAAACACACACAACAGAGTCGATGTACAATATCTGCAACTTTGATTACAAACCTGTTCTGGCAGAAAGAAGAGTTCCGTGGTCTTAAATTGTAGGCTTTGCCATTTCAGCATTCAGGTAAGCCGGGCGCTGAGGTGTTGGCAACGCAACACTCTGGCAGCTTAGCATCAGAACAACCTCCTGCATGGTGGGTCGGTTCGCCGCGTCTTCCTCGACGCACAGCAATGCTATCTGGATGCACCTCACTATCTCTGCTGCATGAGATTCACCGCGTAAGTGAGGGTCGACAATCTTCATCAATCTTCCTCTACCCCATAACACCCAGGCCTGAGGTGATACACAGAACTCATTACAGAAGCAACTGGTAGTGCAGATGAGTAGCATTAAGTGGATAGTTGGGAGAGGCACATGCATATGATTGAAAAGGTTTTACTTACCCTCTTATTCAAAACACCATAATCAGCTCCACTCGAAAGTGAGAAGCACCTCTTGCCACTGATGACCTCAAGAAGCAATGCTCCAAAGCCATACACATCAGACTTTGTTGAGAAAAGTCCTCTTTTCTGATATTCTGGGGCAATAAAACCACTGAAACATGGAAATAAAATGGGCTTATTCAGAAAAATGAAAACATGAAATGGAACTTTGCTGTATATATCAACCAGAATCCAAATAACATCTTACGTCGAGCCCACTACGCGGTCAGTAAACTCTTCATCCACACCGGGGCTATACTTCCTAGCTATGCCAAAATCAGAGATCTTGGGATTCATGTCAGAATCCAAGAGAATGTTACTTGGCTTTAAATCTCCATGTATAATGTATAGCCCACACTGCTTATGAAGATACAGAAGTCCTTCAGCCACCCCTTTCATTATTTTGGAGCGCGTGGGCCAGTCAAGATAGGCCCTTTTTGTTCTTGCACCTAAAGATGTTAAGCCAAGGAGATTACTAGATGGTCACAGAAAATCTGGTCCAAATCCAAAGTAAATTAACCAGTGGTGACTGGTGAACATGTACCAAAGATGAAGGTATCGAAGCTTCCATTGGCCATATATTCATAGACCAAAACTCTCTCTGCTCCATGGATGCAGCATCCCAGAAGTTTGACAATATTGGTATGCTGAAGTTCAGTAAGAAAGCAAACCTCATTGCTAAACTCCAAATTTTGGAAATCCAATTTACTAGGTGACGGAGGAACTTCAGAACGTCTTTTGATTGCAACTTCAAATCCATCATGTAGTCGACCCTGAATGCAAACAACGAATGCAGACGATCAATATTTAGGAACAAACTGAACTGACTGGGGCACCTAAAGAACAATACGGTAATGCAGATGATCATAATCTTACCTTGTAAACACAGCCAAAGGTACCTTTTCCAATCTGGTTTGCAGGGCAGAAACTTTTGGTAGCATCCACCAACTGGAAGAAAGTGAACTTGAAGGAGACTGTTATGAAAAAGAAGTTTGAGATTCATTATGGCAATCTATGCTCTCAGGTTTTGTCCCAGTATAACATAGAACAATAGGACTGAATAAGAAACAATCCAGTAAGAACCATAAGGTTACAAAATTGAATGAATAAGGGTAAATTGAGTTTCCATGTTGAATTACTGATTTCTAGCTCACCCATACCTTTGTCACCAGTAAGCCTATGAATTGTGGGTGACTCCTTATGCTGTCCACAGCAATGGCGCCTCATTCTGCTTTGTTTGGTTGATAATGATTCGACAACATTTGAGGAACCTACAGAGAGAAACTCATCTAAGAATTGTTGTATCATGGAGCGATAGTTGAAGAATAAGTATATTGTCTAGGCAACTGGGGATATTTAAAAAATATAGTCAGGGGGATCACTGAGGTAGTAAAGAAAACTTCAACATTAGGTACAGTTAATGAACTATTCAAGGATTCCATGGGAAAAAAATGAATTGTGGGAGGATAAGATATCGCTATATAACCAGTAAATAGGACTGCTGAAATACCTGCTTGCTGGCTTTCCTTTACAGCAAATGGCTCATTTATTGCGTGAACTCTTCCGGATATACCACAAACTTCAATCCTGCCGTTGCAGAACAATAAAAAATATATAATGTGAAATTCTTTCAAGGAACATAGTGTGGTCAGTGAATTTTATTATGAGTATCTCAGCAAGAAAGATGTAACCTTTCTACCCTACAAATCACTGTCAATAGAAGGTTCAGTCGTGTACTGTTTTCATGAATTTGACAAAACCTAACTCTGCCATGTACATAAACTGGATACTGTCTGAATGGAGTTTACACAAAGTAATTCTATCAAATATAAAAACGAATGGAAATATTTCAAATCATGTGCTGTTATTCTAGCTTTGTTCTTGTATGGTAACTTTGCAAACATATAACCAAATAACTAAAAAAAAATTCCAAGATTAATTGAGGAATGAGGATGCGTACTTGCAAACTACCATTTGTGCAATCAATGCGAGAAATCACACATTCTATCATCCTAGTTATTTTAGTTGTTGGATCCGTTTCCGTGGCCATATAATCAAATAGTCACGCTTGATGGGTCTGAACCGATAGACTTTGAGTTGAATACCAACGTGGAAATCCACTCTAGAGTTTGTGTTCAATTCAGACAGTGCGTGTGTAAGATGTAGTAGCGCAATAGACAGGAGTAAATACTTCAACCCACAGTTTACGTCGCAAGTTTCATACAGGGAAATATAGCCGCTAAGAAATTCAACAATCATCATTTATATTTTCTACGAGGATAGATTTTTAGACATCATTGAAAGACTAGAACAAGAACTACAACAGAAATGTTACTGAATATAAATCACCAAGTGGGCTATTCTTTCTTAAATTCCTACCTGAAAACTTCACTAAATTTCCCATGAGTTGCTAATTGAATTGACGGGCAGAGTTGAATTTGTTCTTTTGAAAAGACTAGCAGTGAATCTTTCATTATCTTCATATAAACATGCATGAAACAGGGCATATGTTATAACAAAAGGTATATTGCATATATTCTGGTTCTTTTTCTGGGAAGGTACCACATATCTCTAACCTGGCATCACCAGATGAGCACCTAGTAGCACTGTAGTTTGAGCAGCCACTAAGTAACTTTGGCATCACTTCAGCAGCCTGCAATGGCAACATAGGTATGTATTTTTTTTTCACACTCATGAGATTAATGCTCCATATTATTTACTCGTACACAGACACACTTCAGAAAACAAATCCATTGCATTTATTTGATGCACCAAACGTGGCCTGGGAAAAGAACAACTTTGTTGGTTGGTCACTAGCGTACCTGTGGCCGTACGGCATTCAGAATTTGGTCCAGTTGAGCTGCAGTTTCGATGTGGCTGATGAGTGGGAAGAGCAGGAGATACGAGTCTATTTTATTTTGCACAACACGGAACTGATCAGCCTGCTTCCGGCCCATCAAGAGCTGGTATACATAGCTGCTGTTCTGGCATGATTTGACGAGCGCGTGGGCCTCGCCTAGGACCCCCTCGAGCACCTTCAGCGGGCTCTGTATCTCTGGCTGCCGCATCTTCTCCGATCCCTGCAGCTTCTCCAGCAGGTCACCGATCATCTGCGCGCGGTTGACGAGCTGCTGGCAGGTCTTCTTGTTGTGGCGAACTGTCTGAGCTGCCTGAACGATCATCACCACAAGCTTCACCGCATCCGCCCCTGCAGGCTGCGCGATGTCCATGTCCTCGCTCTCTATCTCTCTGCTTGCTTGCTTGCACGACTAGCGATCCGTCATCCTACAGCTACAGGGACAAGAGAAACCTTTGGAGAAGAAAACCAATGCCATTTGGGTAGATTGTAGCACCCACCGGTCACCACTCACCAGCCAAGGCCCGACTAGTCCAGTCATCCAGTCAAAAACAAAGCAAAACAACGACAATATAGCTCCACGCGAGGGTCCCACATGCACAGGAAATTCAAAAGGTTGCGACAGTGCATCTTTTGGAACCAGCAAAAAATCCATCAACATGGAACCACGTACGTCTTCCACTTCATATTTTTCTAACTGTGCAACTGCAACCCCTCTTATTTTGCAAATAAAAGTCTACGCGTTTCCCCCAAACTCCGCCTGGATCTCTTTGGATGCGTTTGCAGCCTGCACCAACTCCTTTTCATCAGTGGACAGAAGTTGCATCATCAAAATCCTACTACTCTGGCAGCACCAGTTTCTTCTATTTGGACCGGGAGAAAACAAGATCCATAAAAGGCAAATGGAGATCAAAGAACCTTCAATTTAGAAACAAAACGGATCTGAGACAACCAGACCATTCTGCATCACATAACAAACTTCGAAATTCACAAGGTGGGATGGAGCTCACCAGTCCCACGCGGGGGATTCTTTCAGCAGCCGGTGCTCGACGCGAGGCCGCATTCCCACAGGCGCCTTCGGCTTGCCTAAGCGCGCACGCGCGCAGGGATGGACAGGCCACACACCCACCATGAGCCGGGGACTCCGACGAGTGTCTGCGGCATTTTCACAAACAGGCGGCGGGCGTGCGCCCCGGGCTGGAGCGCCAGATCCTTGCGCAAGCACCCGTCCATCTCGCGCCGCCTCTTCGGCTTCAAGCACACCTCTGGGTCGTGGGCCTGCCTGTGCTGTGGTGGATTTCTCGTGAATCCGGAGGAAGGGAGGAGCTGTGGTGAGGCGTCGGCGCCAGCCGGAGAAGCGTCCGGGGTCTTTGCTGCCGATGCAACACACGACACTCACCAAACATGCATCTGGACTTGTCCGCAAAGAGCCCACCGGAAGGGGTTTATGCCCAGTTTTATGTTTTTTTTATCACAAATCTTCGCCAAGTAAAAAAAATTGTACGAATTCAAAGTAATGTTCGTAATTTTTTTAAAAGTTTCCCAACTCAGGGAATATTCACCAGTTTGAAACAATTAGCGAATAAAAAATGGTCCTGAATTAAAAATGACTGTGAATTTAAATAAAAGTATTCGTAAAACTAAACTGTTTTTCATGAATTTAAAAAATGTTCACTAATTGAAAAATAGTTGCAAATACGAAAAATATTTCCGAATTTGCGAATGTTCATGGGTTTGCAGAAACATAAAATATTCATAAAGTCATAAAATGTTCATGGATTCAAAAAAGTGTGTAAATTTGAAAGAAAATGATAAAAAATTTAAAAATTAACGTCAGTTTTTGGTAATTCATGAATTTTAAAAATAAAGAGAAAATGAAGAAAATGAAATGAAAAGAGTACCACAAAAAAAGAGATAAAAAGATAAAACAAACAAAAAACGAAGTAAAAGTGAAAAAAAAAACTCAGCCTGGAAGCTTCCTAAAATTGGATGAGAAGCTGCCGACACCTTAGTAAAACCGCTAACAGAGACCCGCTCCCTAACGCTTTGATTGTCCCTAATGGGCCGGCCCATGTTGGGGCGTTGTGGGAGGACGCACCAATATGTATTGTGCATATGAGTTGCACCAACAATATCCCCAAATTTTCAGGACCAATACTCGTGCAGTTTGAAGAGGTTTTACCACGCCCTAAACCGAGCTTCCGGTACGAAGTGATGTGGGAGTCACATGAATCATGGCGTGACACTATCAGCTCAGGATGGAGCGAGCTGCAAGCGGATCAAGGAGTTGAGGGGATTCGCAGAAAATTGGAGCTTCTGTCAAAGAACCTCTCGGCATGGGAGGATGCAACTTTTGGAAGTGTTAGGAAGGAGATCAAGAAGGCAAAAGCGGAGCTAGAGAGGCTTCGGAGTGTTCCATCTAGGACTGCTCCAAATCACCTTGAGCAAAAGTTGAATGAACGACTGGTTGAGCTCTATCATAGGGAGGAGTTAATGTGGAGACAAAGATCGCGCATACAGTGGCTGACTGCGGGTGATCGCAACACAAATTTTTTTCACATGAGAGCAAATATGCGGCGTAGGAAGAATATGATTCGAGCCCTACACAATGCGTTGGGTATAAGAGTAGAGGACAAGGCTGAGATGAAACAACTTGTGACAGATTTCTATAAAACCTTGTACACGACGGAAGGTGTACAGGGGGTAGATGATGTATTACAACATGTGCCTCGGAAAGTGACACCAGAGATGAATGCTTCGCTTTGCGCTCCTTACACAAATGAGGAAGTAAAGCAGGCCCTGTTTCAGATGTTTCCTACGAAGGCACCGGGGCCAGATGGTTTTCCTGCACACTTCTATCAGCGCCACTGGGACATTTGTGGGGATGAAGTAACTAAAGTGGTGCTTCGGATCATCCGTGGAGAGGAGACTGCTGCAAGCATTAATGATATGGTACTCGTGTTGATACCCAAGGTACAAAATCCCACTCTCCTTACCCAGTTTAGGCCTATCAGCCTTTGCAATGTGATTTATAAAATAGCTTCTAAAGTGGTGTCGAATAGATTGAAGTTGATATTGCCAGATATTATCTCAAAGGAGCAATCAGCCTTTGTTCCCGGGAGGTTGATCACGGATAATATTATTTGTGCATATGAATGTTTGCACTTCATGAAGAGAAACAGATCCAAGACAAACAGTTTTTGTGCACTTAAGCTTGATATGATGAAGGCATATGATAGACTAGAGTGGCCTTATCTAAAGGCAATTATGGTTAAGCTTGGCTTTGCACCAGATTGGATCCATACAGTTATGAGCATGATCACTTCTGTTTCATTCTTGGTCTTGTTTAATGGAGAAAGATTAGAGAGCTTCTCACCTTCCAGGGGTATCAGGCAGGGAGATCCTATTTCCCCTTACTTATTCTTGATTGCAGCGGAGGGCCTTTCGTGCCTTTTAAAACACAGTTCTCAGTCATTAGTGCTCGGTGGCATAAAGGTGGCGCCCACGGCTCCGGTGAACCACCTTTTGTTTGCAGATGACAGCCTGCTGCTTTTCAAGTCTAGTGTCCAGGGGGCAAATGAGGTTTCGAACCTACTTGATGCATATTGCTTGGCTTCGGGCCAAAGGGTAAACTATGATAAATCGTCCATATTTTTCAGTAAGGGATGCCCGGAGACCCTTAGGGTGGAGATAAAGAATATACTTAATGTGCAGAATGAGTCTTTGAGTGAAAAGTATTTGGGTCTGCCGACCGATGTTGGACAGTCCAAAAATGGCACCTTCAAATATTTACGAGACAGAGTTTGGGAAAGGATAAAGGGATGGATGGAGAAACTTTTATCAGTGGCAGGAAAGGAGGTTCTCATAAAATCTGTGGCTCAAGCTTTACCAGTGTTTTCGATGTCTTGCTTCAGATTACCTCGAGGCCTTTGTGGAAGCATTACGTCACTCATTCATCAGTTTTGGTGGGGGAGCAAGAGAGGCAAGAGGAAACCATGTTGGGTAGCTTGGGATTTGATGACCCGACCGAAAAGTTTGGGAGGACTTGGCTTTCGGGATATAGAAATCTTCAACTTGGCACTTTTGTCTCGGCAAATTTGGAGATTATTGAATGATCCCTCCTCTCTTAGTGCACAAATCCTTAAAGCATCATATTTTCCACAATGTACAGTCCTTGAAGCTCAACTAGGTCCACATCCTTCTCAGGTGTGGTGATCTATACTTGATGGGAGAGATATTATCACCCAAGGAGCTATCCGGCGTATTGGTGATGGAACTACCACGAACATATGGCAACATAGTTGGATCCCAAGGGACGGAATGATGAAGCCGGTAGCCTCCTTAGTTGCTGACCCACCGCAACTGGTTTCTGATCTGATCGACCACACTAGAGCTGCGTGGCGAGAGGACTTGCTTAGACAGGTGTTCATACCCATTGATGTGGAGGCGATCTTGCAAATACCGCTCTGTACACGGCTTGTGGACGATTTCTGGGCGTGGAATGATGATCCAAGGGGGCGTTTTTCTGTACGGTCAGCTTATAAGATGATTGTCAAGATCAAGATTGGGCGCGAGGCATGGCTGGAGGAAAGGGAGGATCCTTCCAACTCTGAACATGAGATGAGGGGGTGGAACTCGCTATGGAACATGTCAGTGCCACCGAAACTGCGCTTTTTCACTTGGCGATTGGCGCAACACTCACTCCCTACGGGAGATGTCCTAAACCATCGTCATATGGCCACTATGAGTGCTTGCTCCCTATGCGGAGGGCAGGATAGCTGGCGGCATTCTTTCCTGGAGTGTAATGTGTCTAGGTGTGTGTGGGCACTTTCAGAAGCCGAGATGGCCGAGCACATGTGGGCAACCTCAGAACCTGACGCACGGCTGTGGCTCTTTGCCATGAATGACTCTCTTCCACCGGAGCAATTTCAGTTGATGATTGTTACTTTATGGGCGATTTGGAGTGCAAGACGGAAAGCTATACATGAGGATATATACCAGACTCCGTTTGCCACTGACAACTTCATCAAAGCTTACTTATCAGACATAGAGTTTTTGAAGAAGAAGGAGGAAGCACATGGGATAGCAGTACCACGACCCCGTACGTGGATTCCACCACCAACAGATTACTACAAACTCAATGTGGACGCGGCCGTGTCACGCCCAGGTACGTTTGGCGCAGTTGGTGTGGTTTGCAGGGATGAGAGAGGTTTGTTCATGGGAGCGTCAGCTCTCGTTTTCAGAGGACTGCACAACCCCCAGGTGCTAGAAGCACTAGCTGTTCGGGAGGCATTAGCACTTTCAGAAGATCTCTATATCAACCATTTACTTGTTGCCTCTGATTGCAAGGTGGTGGTAGATGCAATCAGACAGGGAAGCTCAGCGGAATTTGGAGCCATTGTCGAGAAAATCAAGGCTAGAGCAACTACCTTTATTTCATGTTTGTTTACTCATGAGTATAGGACCTCCAATACGGAGGCCCATAATCTCGCAAAGCATGCGTTATCTTTAGGGTTTGGCCGACACACTTGGCTAGGACAACCCGGCGATCTTCTTTTTGTACCTATGAACATTATGATTCAGTAATAAAGCTTTGTGAGATTCTCAAAAAAAAACAATATCCCCAAATTTTCAGGTGGTGGGTTCTGACCGAGAGGAGAAGGAGATGGGTGGAAGACGTATTTTGGGGAGACGTGGTCCAACCAACAGTGGGTCGGATGGACCATCACAGCTTCGCCCGGCCTCCCCAGATTTGGTTTCGAAAACTAGGGGGGTTTGAGGTGTATGTCACTGTCCATCCATGTCCGCGGACAATTTAGGAATATTGTTGGAGGTCTAAAAATGCCCGTGCCATTCGTTTCTGACATATAGGGAGATTTAGTATTTGAAAAATACTTCATCGATTTTTGAATAAAATTTCATCAATTTTGAAAAAAGTCATCATATTTTTTAAAAAATCATGAATTTTGTCAACAAGTTCATAAATTATAAAAAAAACGTTCAGCAATTTCGTAAAAAAGTTAACAAAATTGAAAAAAGTTCACCGATTTTGAAAAATAGTTCATCAATTTGGAAAAAAAATATCCAATTTCAAAAAAGTTTGTACATAAAACCCGGCTGAAAAACCATAAAACATTCAAACAAAAAAGTTAAAAAAACATATATATATATATATATATATATATATATATTTATATGTGTGTGTGTGGGGGGGGGGGCTAGTTACCCCATATGTCTCATATACTACCATGTGGTACTATATATACTAATTTATCATTTTAAATATATTCATATACTATATCTAAGATATTTCAAAGCAAATACATGAAAAAATTACATATGAACCCATAGTTTTTGTTATATTTGTGAAATACGTACATATTTGTACGTCAAAAAGAGCATACTCAAAACATGATATATACTACCTAAAAATTAGTGTATATACTACCTAATCATTGTTATATACTACATACTACACGTACATACTTTCAATTTTGACAGATACTACATACAACATACAAAACGCAAGTGATGTTAACTACTACTGCTTGTAGGAAATATATATATACATATATATAGGACTTCTCTTTTGTACTCCCAAGAGTAAATACTCCCACAGCCCAACGGTTCCTTTGATGGATATATATCCAAAGGGAAACGTTTGGGGCCGGGGCACCGGCGGAACATTGGGCCGGTCCCATGCGCAGCGTTCGATCCCACCACAATCGTACGCCCCGTGACTCCACCGCAGGCCCAGCTTTTTTTCTCTGTCTTATCTTCTTCTTTCCACCTCCCTCCCTTATCCTCTTCCTCCCTTCACCCCGATCCCCTCCACATCTCTCTCTCTCTTTCTCCCAGCGAGAGAAATCCCCCTCCATGAGATTTAGCACCGGCTGCTGCTACTTGGAGCCAGCCATGGCCACTCACCGAATCCCCTCGCCTCTCCCATCCTTGTTGTTTTTGCCGCAAAAAAGAGTGAGAGGAGTTCCCATGGCGGCTGCACCACGTCGACAGTGGGCTGCATCGACGGGATTCAACGGCGATTGCATCGAGCAGCTCCTGCGGTGCTACACCCAGCGGTTAGAAATGTTTCCAGATGCTGGAACCATGGCGGCAAATCCCAACGGGCCCTTGCCGCCGGCGACAACTTTATTTTTGTTGGAACCACTGTGTGTTTTTGCTGGAACTAGCTATTTTTTTTGCTACAATCGTCACTGGGAGGTTTTTCCTGCTAACTTTGTTTTTGCTGGAATCGGCTTTTGTTTTTGCTGGAACCTAGTAACTTTTTGCTTCAACCGACCAACTAAAGATTTTTGTTGCTTGGCACTCCGACCCGCGGCGAGCCGGAGGCGATGATGCTATTGATGTTGCAACCGTAGTCACCTTGGACTGGAACCGGCAGGTGTCAGAGTTGCAACCATGGTGACCATGGCGAGCGCTACTCTGCTTTTCTACTGCATTTTTGGTGATGATGATTTTGCTACAACCGTAATCTCTTTTTGCTACCATGGTCTTCATTTTTTGCTGGAACCAGTCATTTTTTTGCTACCATATTGTGTGTTATGCTGGAACCAGCTTACCAATCTGCTACCCCCATCTCCAGTTTTTGCGGCGGCGAGGGGCGGAAACTGGCGGCAAGGGCGGGGACAGGCAAGACCGGAGCGCCTGCTGCAGGCCATGGCGGCAGCGCTTTGTTCCCACGAGAATGGAGGAACCGAGATCGAAAGCGGAGCGCGAGGAAGGAGGAACCGAGATCGATAGCGGAGCGGGATGCACTTTTTTTTTATTGCGAGACCCAGATCGAACGGGTGAAATATGCTGAATCGGACGCTCGCGCGTTGACCGGCTCAGCTATTCGGCCGGTGCGCCGGCGCCTATCAGCGGCCATATCCAAAAGCTAAAACAAACTAATAGGAAAAAGAGGAGCAGACGGCCGATCCGCCGATGCATGCAATGGCCTGTGTGTGCATGCAGTTAATTGATCCTATAATTAAGGGCTCATACTTGTGGCACTCGTACTTGTTAATCCACATGCATCCCGTATCTATAGACACGCTCCATCTAGTATATACAAGTCTATATATTCAACCTTATTAAGGTCTCCGCAAAAAAAAAAACTTAAGGGAACTAGCTAGTATATTGTGTACGTACGTGTGGTATATTGACTTTTCCCACTTTGCATTTATTTATTTTTAGCAGGTTATATATACATTTCTTTCATGGAGTATATACTGTATTTTTTCTGTGATGGGCTATATACCACATTTTATGTGATGGGCTACATACACACTTTCGGTTATACTAAAGACGTCATTTTTTATGATGAGTATATAGCACACATTTATTTTGCAGGGGAGAGTATATACCATTTCTTTGTGATGGAGTATATACCACATTTTTTGTGATGGGCTATATCCCACATTTTTCGTGTGGCTATATACCACATTTTTCGTTATACTAAAGAAGTCATTTTTTGTGATGAGTATATACCACATTTATTTTGCGAGGGATATACCACACATTTCGATGGTGTGTATACCACATTTCTATGATGGGGCATATACAATTGTTAAACCAGTATAATTATACAAAAGAAGTGTAATATGGGGCTATTTCAAAAATACATCGCCAAAGTATGTATATACCGCTTTTTTGTGGGTGATATAGAGCTTTTTTTAGGGTATATACTGCCTAATTATACTGTATTACACAAGTAGTATATACCAAACTTGCATCTTAAAAAAATTGTACAAAGCAGCAAATTAATTGAGCCTGCATCGGCACTTTGCTTCCAACTTTATATGTCCATGCAGATATGCAGGGCCAGACCAAAGATGGAATGTATTTCTGCCATATCCAAAGATACATTGAGCACACGAGCGCAACTAATTTACTAATGAAAAATCATGTTCGATCCTGGTGAATGCAGTACATTAGAAGAATCCAATGCACGGCCGTCAATAGCATGCGCTTGGCGATTACGTCGCCGATCGATCCGCCGCCGGCCGCCTATTGCGCAACATGGACACCACATCACAACGTCGCCGATCGATCCGGCCATGCGCTGCATGCGACGTTGTCTATCCTGATTACCATTACAAGGATAGATTATACTGCAATAGAGTAGTGCTTCGTTAGATTTGATCAGAACGAGTTGCATGGAAACACATCTGAAAACAATGAGCATTAAACATTGATCCGTACCTTGGCTCGTTGCTAGCCGCATGTCTCTTTGTTGCCATTTGTCGCCGCAGCCGCAGCTACCACTGCTACTAGCGCTGCCGCCCCACCAGCGCCGCCGCCGCCACGCACTGTGTTAGGTAGGCAAGGGTGTGGTGGCCATCGTCACGTGAGAAATTAGAGAGCCGGGCTCTCTATAAACACGGATCGGCTAACAAACAACGTTATCTCCGCGTGTGATAATTCTAGTTTTTTTATTAAATCAAAACTAAACAGGTTTAACTAGCAAGCCACCACCAAAAAAAGAAGCTACAGTTAAAAAAAAGTAACAACACATGGCATGGGAGTACATACTCCTAGGAGTACTAACCCATTTTCCTATATATATATACTCTTAATTTTGACAGATACTACATACAACATACAAAATGCAAGTGGGGGTAACTACCACTGCTTGTAGGAAACATACAAAATTGAGAGTATGTACGTGTAGTATGTAGTATATAACAATGATTAGGTAGTATATATACTAATTTTTAGGTATTATGTACAATCTTTTGAGTATGCTTTTTTTTACGTACAAATATGTACGTATTTCACAAATATAACAAAAACTATGGGCTCATGTGCAATTTTTTCATGTAACTTGTTTTGAAATATCTTAGATATAATATATGAACATATTTAAAATAATAAAATAATATATATAGTATCACATGCTAGTATATGAGACATGTGGGTAACTACCACCGGGTGGTAGGATGAATTTTTCCTATATATATATATATATATATATATATATATATATATATATATATATATATATATATATATATATATAAGCAAAAGAGCCCGTGCGTTGCAACGAAAGCGAAAACATAACACACACTATTAACACAACAACCATCACCCAAGAGCACAATAGGTCCATCTCCTTTATTTTGCGGGGCATCATATTTATGTTGTCGCTTATCCTCATTCTCACCCTCGCCGGCGATGGCATTGGTGTTCACACAAAACAAAAAAATGTGTTTGAATATGTTTAATCCTAAGGCGTCTCTCTCTCCCTCTCCCTCCCTCCCTCTATCTCTCTCTCTCGCTCGCTTTCTCTCACTCTCGAGATGAGAAATCTGTTGTTTTCCTCTGTGATATTTTTCAGAGGTATGCATGTGTAGTTATCGATGTTTTCTTTTCCCTATATTGTTATAGTGTGGTGTTTATTTCCAATCCGGGTCGCCGCCGGTACGAAAGGAAAACGGATCTTACACTATAAATTATAAGTTTGCTCCCAAAATAATATTTTAAAAATATTTAACAGGTAAAATTAACATCATATTTCGATTCCACATATTTTTCTAATAAAATTTCATATATAATATGTTAAAATCAAAGTTACGGTTTAAAAGATACGGATAATTTAGAAAATCATTTATTTGACTTAAATATATTCCAAAATAATATTTAAAAATACTCAGCAGGTGAAAATAATCTCATATTCATATTCTACATATTTTTCTAATCAAATTTCATATATAACATGTTCAAATCGGAGTTACGGTTTAACAGATATGGATGATTTAAAAAAACATTATTTGACTTAAATATGATCCGCGAATGAATTACATAAAACATCAGGGGGTTTTCAAAAAATGTAAAATAACGGTTCGGGTGTGACTAAATCCGTACTGCGAGTTGATTTCAACAAAATAAAGGGACTTTTATGTAAAATATGAAAAAACGATTCGTTTTAACTTAAAACAAGACTGCGGGTTGAATTTTTTAAAATAGAGAGACTTTTCTGAAAAATGGCATGACGGACGAAAGAAATCCAATTTGCTTTATTATTAGGTATATATATATATATATATATATATATATCAAAATGGGAAAATAAAAAGAGAGAAAAAATAAAGAAAGAAAACAGCTGACCAAAATCGACCATAAAAATGAATAGAAAAACACGAAAAAAAGTTATCCAGAAAAAAAATGCGAGAAGACTAGACTGCCGCTACAATGCTAAACAGGCTGGCCCATTTCAGTTGTTTTTCTGTCGGAACAGGGTTTTGTGTGTGCTTCTTTTCTTTTGGTTTTTTCAGGCTTTTCAATTTTTTTGCTTATTTCCTTTTTGTTTTGTTTTTAAAAATTCATGCCTTTTTTGAATTATGGGACATTTTAAATTTCGTTGATGTTTTCAAATACATGAATATTTTGAATTTGATTTTTTTATTCATGAACAGTTTTTCTGTCCACAAACATTTTAAAAATTCACGATTTCAGTATAAAATTGTGATTTTTTTAAAAAATAAACATTATATTTAAAAAATAATTATCATTTATTTAATTCAAGAACATATTTTATTTCACAATTGTTTCCAATTACCGAATACTTTTTTGAATTTGTGAAAGCAGGTCAAAACTGGTAAAAAAACAACCACGCTAGTTTTTTTTAATATCGCGGGGTTTTTTTGGCGATTGAGTGTTGCTTTGTAGGCCATAAAGATGTTATTAGTTTTGTACTAAAAATAATTTCCTTATGATTACGATTTATCATCACAAAAACTGGTGGATTCAAGGATTTCCTCATATGGTGATGGTCATTTCCGCCGGACCTCCATGCCCGAAGGCCACGTGAGATAGGTCAGACCTGCGGCGGGCGTCTGTAGGAGGCAAGCAACCCTAATCTTCTTTAGTCGTCAGAGGACAGCCGATGGCGATTCCATTGATACTAGACTTGGCACGAGCTCAAGGTTGCATTCAAAAGACTTAGTTATTACAGTTAGATAGAAGACAATAGAGAATTTAGGGTATGATCCATTCTCTGCCCAAGATGATATTCGAAATGTTCTTCGAATACTTTGCGCTCGATTGACCTTTCCCGAGGACCACGCCACAAGAGATATCTTCTCATGCCATCAAAAGCACAATATATATATCCTCATTGGGCTTAAAGTTCGTTCCGCGAACTGCTTTCTTGCTCAATGATTCAGACGCCTTGAATTGAACAAATTCCCTACATTGGTCGGATAGATGATCAAAAAGCCACAATGATGCGCCCTCAAGATCGACATCATTTATCCGAGAATCACCAATCATACTATTAGGAGAGAATTCGTTGTTGAGGGCCGATCCCCTAAATTCAGAAAATCATAGATAAGTCACGAAGATTACACATCTTCCAATATTTTTTCACAGTCACCTCGCATTTAATCTAAAAAACCAAAATACAAGGCAAAGGACAAGGTTTCTTACCTCTTCACTGTTTCTAGTCATGTGTACGACTAGGAAGCACTAGTAGAAAAAGGACCTATAGTCCCGGTTCGTAAGGGCCATTAGTCTCGGTTTTTGAACCGGAACTAAAGTGTCGGTACTAATGCCCTATATCTTTAGTCCCGGTTCTTGCATAAACCGGGACAGACGGGCCTCCACGTGGCCGGTGCGGCGAGCCCAGGCAGGAGGCCCTTTGGTCCCGGTTGGTGGCACCAACCGGGACCAATAGACATCCACGCGTCAGCATTTCAGGTGCTGGGTTTTTTTGGTTTTTTTAAGGGGGGGGGGGGTTAATTTAGGTGTTTCATATATTATGATTAGCTAGCTAATTAACAGAGAGAAGTGCCCTCTCTTATCTCCGTACTTGGTCGACGCTACGTACTATACATATAGAGAGGACTAGACACGCTAGCTAGTAAGCAAATGAAGGAAACAGAAGATCGTCATGAACATAAGCATATAGATAGAAGTGATATCGACCACCTCTCCTTCTCTGAAAGATTGGTCGAACAACAAGTTCTCGTATATCTATCCGACGCTACGTACTGGCTACATATATACAATATAATCATCTCTTACAATATAATCTCCTAATTCCAAATGAACTCAGGGTCCACATGGTATTCTCCGTCTTTAGCGATCACGTGGTCAAGAAAGAATGCCGCCAATTCCTCTTGAATTCCTCACATACGATCTGGTGGTAGGAGTTCATCCCGCATCCGAAATATCTAATTTGAAGAAGCGGGTCAATACATATATATGACTAAATGAAACTGAACACAAATGATGGTAATAAAATAAAATTGTGAATATTATTATTTACGCACTTCATATTGTTTGTCAGAGTAGCCCCGCTCACAGTTGTGGCGGATGAACACAGTTGTGGCGGATGGACTCGCAAATATAGTATCCACAGTAATCATTCCCTTGTTCCTGCCACAACCACTTTACAAGAAATAGATCGAGGTCAATCAAACTGATAATTAGCAAGCACGCTAAATGGTATTGATGAAACTAGAGCTTGAATCACTAGGAGATGCGTGGAACATGCTACTATAGTACTTACTTTCGGGTGTCTAAATTGTAGCTTCTTCGGCAGTCCCGGAGTTTTTGAGGTGATTTTTTTACAAACCCTGCCAGCAGACAAAGAAAACAATTACTTGATATCAAGAAATGAACAAAGTTGCCGATATGGTGCGATAATGATCGATTTAGCTAAATTCTCTAGAATTTCAATCATATCCTCATACTCCTTGGGATCTTTTCGTCTCGAGTCTAAGACGGTTACTAGTCCATGCTCAAGCTTAATCTCTAGGAGAATATAGTGGAAGCTACACACGCATGCATAACTCATCAATTATATTACTATAACCTCGACTAATAAGGGAAACCGAATATGCACAAGACAGTAACACTCATTGGAATTCGTAAGGGAAGAGTATTATAGCTTTGTTTTGATTTAAAAGAAAGGATTGTAGCAGCTTGGCCTCGGTATCTTTGGCCTGAAATTCAACCATATATGCGTCTATGAGATTTGTGTTAATGAACCCAATATCACCGATTTGTCGTTTCTTCAATTCAGTGATCTTCAATCTGCATAATATAATGGTGATAATTAAAAATACATGCAATGAAAAAGCTGACCTATATATAGAGACTTAATGACAGAAGTAGTATTGTACTTACAGGAAGTAGCAAATGATCATTAATTTATCGAGGGCCTTTAGATTGAAAAACGCGAAGAACTCCTCAAATGGAACATTCAACAGTTCGAGGCCAACGAGGTCATGCTCCTCTCCGACTCTCAGCATCAAAATATTCTTCCCCTCAGACTCTCTGCAGGTTTTCATGTACCACTCATGGAATCTGAACATCATCGTTGGTAGAGATCTTTCATCTTTGACGAGAGGCTTTCCGTACACGTATTTGTGTTCGTCCACCTCCAAGAAATCATAATGTACATCGTCGGGTAGGTAATCTTCAAGATTGTTATAACGGGGCACCATCCCACCCGGAACATTAGCGACGATATCGCTAGACACCTGGAGCGGGGGGAACGATTGGTTCGCTTGTTCGCCAAGCTGGGCAACTTTTTTCCCAGCTTGTCGTTGACCACTGATAGTACTTCCCGACCGCGACGCTTCCACAAATGACTTTGTAAGAATGCGCTCATAGTTTCCTTTCGTCGGAGACTTTGGCGGTTTCTGCAGGGCAGCCAGAGTACACTTCACTTTTACTGGATCTATCTTCTCCTCCGGAGGTGGATGTATCTTTGCTTTCACCCCTTTAAAGAAGTTATCCACTTCGGCTTGCATGATACGCGTGTTTTCCTCCACGGTCCTCTCGTATGGTAACTTCTCTGGAGTATTGAGAGAAGGACCATATTTGTATTACCTCCCGGCTCTGGCTGTGCTGCTAGACGCCAGAGCAGACGGAGCGACTGCGACTGTCTTTCCTTTCTTACGAGGAGGGGGCGAAGGACTACGACGCGCCGGAGCAGCCAGAGCGGCGGCGGGTATCTTGATCTGCCCTTGTTGACAAGGCGGAGAAGGAGGAGGCTGGCTGCTCAGGCGCGCCGGCTCACGCGGAGAAGGAGGCGGAGTGCCGCCACGCGCCGGAGAAGGAGGCTAAGTACCCTGATCACTCGCCGGAGGAGGAGGCGGAGGAGGAGGCGGATTGCCCTGACTAGCCAGAGGAGGAGGAGAAGGCGGAGGCGTCCAGTTCGGAAGGTTGATGAGCTCCCTCCGCCATAGGCATGGAGTCTTCAGAGAAGAACCCAGCCGAATCTCCCCTTCACCCGTAGGGTGGTCAAGATGAAGGTCCTCAAATCCGTCTGTTATTTGATCCACCATCACCCTAGCATATCCTTCTGGAGTCGGCTGGCCGTGGTAGGTTGAGCCAGGTTCATTAGGTATAACAGAGCCAACAGCCGCCTTGACTTTCAATGTCATCCATCGCGTCATAAGGTGGCAATGTTGAGACTCCGTGATAGCATCCACGGGGTAGCTAGCAGGAGCATGAAGACATGCTCCAGCTGCTGAGTCTGCTCGGTGGAATCCACGCTCCTTGTCCGCTGAGATGGCGGGGTACTTCAGGGGAAGATTCGGCAGGTCATTTGCTGCGATCTGCTTCTCGTTCCTCTAGCCCTTGTACCCTTTCGTGCAGCGCCTGCAGTTGGCTATGCTCCACTTTCTTCCTCCTCTCCTGGCTTTTGTAACCCCCTGCGTCCGAAAACCCAGCCTTCCATGGAACGGAGCCTGATATGCCTTGTGTCCGTCCAGGGTGCTCAGGATTCCTGAGGGCCATTGTGAGCTCGTCCTTCTCTCTACCTGGGACGAACGTCCCTTGCTGCGCTTTCTCGATATACTCCTGAAGCTTTTTGTCGGGTATTCGCAGTTGCTCATCCGTCCAAACGCACTTCCCTGTTACAGGGTCCAAGGTTCCGCCAACCCCGAAGAACCAAGTCTGGCAACGGTCTGGCCAGTTCAATGTCTCTGGTTCAACCCGTTTAGCAATCAGGTCATTCTCAGCCTTGTCCCACAAAGGTCTGGCTTTGAGGTAGCCACCTGACCCCGTGCGATGGTGATGCTTCTTCTTCGCAGCATTTATCTTGTTTATCGCTGACATCTTCTTACTCTTTTCCGATGTCTTGTGGGACACAAATGTGGGCCAGTGATCTCTGATCTTCTCATACTTTCCGGTGAATTCTGGTGTCAAATCTTCGTCAACAAACTCTGTTTTCAGATCATTCTTCCACCTCCTGAATAGTTCTGCCATCTTCTTAAGAGCATGAGACTTGATCAATTGCTCTTTAACTGGATTCTCCGGATCCTCCTCTGGCGGTAGGGTGAAATTTGCCTTAAGCGATGTCCATAGATCTTCTTTCTGCATATCGGAGACATAAGACACCTCAGGGTCTTCCTTCTTAGGCTTTAACCATTGCTGGATACTGATCGGGATCTTGTCCCTAACAAGAACCCCGCACTGAGCACGAAATGCATCCCTTGTCCGGATGGGTTCAATCGGCTTGCCATCGCGCGCGATTGCTGTGATCTCAAACCTTTCATCTGAGCACAACTTTTTCTTTGGGCCTCGTTTCTTTACCGAAGTTGTGCTCGATCCGGAGGGCTAGAGAAAAGAAGAAAGACCAGAGTTAATTAATATGTGTACATACGAAAACAATGAATGCATCAATTAGCTAGTCAGCACAGGCTTAACTAATATATATACCTGGCTGGACTCGGTTCAGTCACCGGAGCCGTCATGACGGTCTACTTCTTCTTGTACCGGAGCCGTCATTGGGTCGCCGGAGCCAGCATAACCTTCTTCTTCACTACCCTGTCCTTCCAGACCATCGGTGTCATTGAGAAACGACGCAACGACATCACTTCCTTTTGCGATTATGTCCCCCAACATCTCTTCTGTTTCTTCATCTCGGGGGTGCTCCATAGTTTCTGCAAATATTTACAACATGGCAATTATTATTCAAACATGACAGCTGGATATATTAGTGGCAAACATATAACTAGCCAGCTAATATAATCACAATAAGGAATCATATTAGTGGCCTCGATGTTGCTTCTCTAGGGTTTGGGGTGGCCTCGGCAACGCTTCAAGGGTTTGGGGTGGCCTCGACAACGCTTCAAGGGTTTGGGGTGGCCTCGACGACAACGCTCTTTTAACTTGGTAAATTTGGGTGGCCTCGAGAGAGTTTGTCGGGTAGGGGCGCGGCGGGAGGGGGTAGGAAACTAACATCGTTTTTTTCTAGGGTTTGGGTGTCCTCGAGAGTTTTGGTCGAGCGAGAGGGCCGAGGGGGGGGGGGGTGCTCCCGTGGTATAATTTATCACGGTCGAGAGGGGGTATATATATCGACCGCCCCTCGTGTCGAAATTATCCGGAGGGGGTTATATCGACAACAGCGCGACATACATACATGGGAAAATAATGTTATTGGGGAGGGGGTATATCGACCCCCCCTCGTGTTGAAGTTATCGAGAGAGGGTATATCGACAACGACATACCCGATAAAAAATAAGAAGACAAAAGAAGAAATAAAAAGAGGAGAAGAAGAAAGGAATAGAAGAGAAGCAATCGAAGAAAAAAAAGAAGAAAAAAGGAGAAGAACAAAGGAATAGAAGAGAAAGAAGAAAACAAAATAGAAATTTCTAATTTCTATTTTTTCCTTCTTTCTCCTCTATTCCTTTCTCCTCCTCCTCTTATTTTTCTTCTTTTTTCCTCTTCTTATTTATTTCTCCTCTTCTTCTTTCTTTCTCTTCTTTTATTTTCTTTTTTCCTATCCCGTGGTCTAAAATCGGTCTATTCACGATAGAAAATTCTGAAAAAATTACATCTATGATCCCTCGACATCCCCGCCTCTCTCATGAACAAAAAAAACTATGAATAAAAAAACATCATGTTCTATGAACAAAAAAATATAATATATTTCATCCACATCCATGCATACATCATATATATATATGTGATCATATATGAAAAAACATCATATTCTATAAAAAATCATCATATATATATGAACAAAAACAATTATGATAACAAGCATATATATCATCATATATATGAAAAAAATGCATATACATATAAAAAATAAGCATATATATCAATGAAAAAAAAATGATGCGCCGGCCGGACCAAGTGAGGAGGACGGCGACGGCGACAGCGGGGGCGACGGCGACGACGGGGGCGGGGTAGGGGGCGACGGCGACGGAGACAACGGGGGCGGGCCGGGGCGGCACGCATCGGGGCAGGGGAGCGGGCGACGTCTAGGGCACAGGCAACGGCGAGGGCATGGACGACGGCGACGGCGCCGGCGGGGGGCGTCGGGGCAGCCTAGCGGCGTCGATGTCGTTGGCGTCGTCGGGGGCGGCAACTGCGAGATGACAGTGGAAAATTTCTAAGTGTGAACTTATATAGCGAGGCCTTTAGTCCCGGTTGGTGCCATGAACCGGGACTAAAGGGTGCATTAGTCCCGGTTGGTGCCACCAACCGGGACCAAAGGCCTCTTTTCAGCAGCCCAAAGGGCGGGAAGCAGAGGCCTTTGGTCCCGGTTGGTGGCACCAACCCGGACTAAAGGGGCGGCATTGGTCCCGGTTGGTGCCACGAACCGGTACCAATGCACCCCCTTTAGTCCCGGTTGGTGCAACCAACCGGGACCAAAGACCCCTGTGTTGCCCGCGTCGTGGCCAAAGTTTAGTCCCACCTCGCTAGTTGAGAGGGGCGCGTAGTGGTTTATAAGCCCCACTCCCGCACCCCTCTCGAGCTCCTCTCCATTCCAGGCTTACGGGCCTAATTGTTACTGCTATGCCTGATGGGCCTTCTAGGCCTTCCGCGGGCCTGAATCCTGACCCATGGATGGGTTTCTAGTCGTATTCAGGCCGTGGTGGCCCAGTTGGTGGCAATTTTTTTTATTTTTTCCAAGTTTTTTGTTTTCTTTTTTGCATTATTTATTTTGTTTTGTTTCTACTTACAACAAAATACTTATTTATTTTATTTTATTTTGTTTATAATTACTTATTAATTTTATTTTATGACAATTCTTTTTGCTATTAAAGTTTCTAACAAAAAAAGTTCTTTATGAAAATTCTTTTTACTTTTGATGATTTTGAATAGAAAATACTTTGATAATTTTAGTTGCATCAATTTTATATAATTTTAGTTTCAATAATACTAGAGGTTGCTTATAATGTTTTGAACAGAAAATACTTTAATAAGTTTAGTTTCATAAATTTTATTTATGTTATTAAAGTTTTTTTTGTTTCTACTTATCTATTTTATTAAACTTTATATTTTTTTTTTCAAATTACTTATTTATTTTATTTTATTTTGTTTCTGACTACATTTGTTATTTTTCATGCATTTACTTATTATTTTGAGCTTTAAGACCATGAAGTTGAAAAGCATTTGAAATGAACTTTGAAAAGCTTCCAAGTTGGCATGGTATCATCATTTCACCCACATAGCATCACTACTAGGGAAAAGCTTATACACAGACGCTTACTAGTAGCGAGGGTTAGAAACCCTACTTATCAGTAGCGAGGGTTTCTAACCCTCGCTACTACTAAGCGGTCTCTACCGTGCCCCCCGGGACATGCCATAGTAGTAGCACCGGTTTTTAACCCTCGCTACTACTAAGTTGATAGCAGTAGCGTTGGTTTTTAACCCTCGCTACTACTAAGTGGTCTCTACCGTGCCCCTGGACCATGCCATAGTAGTAGCGCGGGTTTTTACCCCTCGCTACTACTAATCGGTCTCAACCGTGAACCCCGGGGACATGCCATAGTAGTAGCGAGGGGTAAAAACCCGCGCTACTACTAAATACTGGGTTTTTTAAACTCTACCCCCCGTGGATCGCCTTTTTAGTTTTGTAAAAAGCAAAAGAAAATGATAAAAACTTCAAAAATTAAAATCCTTCGAGATGTAGTTATGTTACTACATGTACTACGACATGTTTTGCAAAAAGTGTAGGGAAAATGTTAAATGGCTATAACTTTTGCATACGATGTCAAAAAAACGTATAATATATCAAAATATTCAGCACGAAAATCCGCATCCGATTTTGGCGGCCTATGGCCTGTTTGCAAATTTTTAGAATTCTCAAATTCTAAAAGGAAAAAAACTTATTCAAGATGGTCAAATCTGGTCAATCTGGTCAAATTTGGCGGCCTATGGAAGAAAGTTATTCTAAAAGGAAACTTCAAAAAATGTATAATATAACTTTTGCATACGATTTTAGTTTTTTTTTCAATTTTGGTCAAATCTGGTCAAACTGTGGTGAAACTACTTATTCAAGAAGTATTAGTGTTACTAAATAATTATTCAAGAATATTAGTGTTACTAAATATTAGTACTAAAGGTTAGACCTTTAGTCCCGGTTTGAGCCACCAACCAGTACTAAAGGTCCCATTTTCAAACTCTACCCCCCCTTGGATCACCTTTTCAGTTTTAAAAAAAATAAAAGAAAATGATGAAAATGTCAAAAAATAAAAGAAAATAAGTTTCCCATGTGATATGTGGTCTAGTTGTTGGGAAAATTTGCAAATATGAATTTTGACTTTATTTGCAAAATCTCTCGAGAATTTGTAAAAATGGGCATAACTTTTGCATACTAACTCGGATGAAAAAGTTTTTTATATGAAAAATCATCTACTCAAAAAGTTACATCCAAATTTAATCGGGGGAACCCCGTTAAACATTTTCAAAATCCTCAAAAACCTAACAGAAAAAAAGTTACGGGGCTTTTAAGATCTGGAGGCAAAAAAATTCATCAAATTTCAGTTTTTTATTTGTTGTTAAATCTGGTCAAACTATGGTCAAACTAATTATTCAAGAATATTAGTGTTACTAAATAATTATTTCAGTTTTTTTTGAATTTTGGTAAAATCTGGTCAAACTGTGGTCAAACAATGGTCAAACTAATTATTCAAGAAATACCAGTGTTACTAATTTTTTAGAACAATAGTTTCAAACTCAAACAGTGAAATGTGTGACTTCATGCTCAAGCTAAATTCCTGAGGTTAATAGGATTGACATCTTACTATTGTCAGGAAAATAACAAGTGTCGACTTGGAAACGAGGGAGAACAGAACCCAGAAGTTAAGCGTGCTCAGGCTAGAGTAGTGAGAGGATGGGTGACCGTCCGGGAAGTTAGATGATTTGGAATGATGAGGGGTGATTAGAGATTAGAGATTAAATTGAGCAGCAATGAGGGGTGATTAGAGATTTGAGGTTAAAATAATTCAGAAATTTGAAAATTAGGGGAAAAAATCGAATTTTTTTTCGAAAAAATTCAAAAAAACCCCAGAGATTAGAGATTAGTAGTAGCGCGGGTTTTTATCCACGCTACTACTAACGGACGTAGTAGTAGCGCGGGTGGCACCCGCGCTACTGCTATACGTTAGCTGTAGCGCCTTATTAGTAGCGCCGGCCCCCGCGCTACGAATTGGCCCAAAACCCGCGCTGCTGCTAGGCTTTTCCCTAGTAGTGCATGTGAGAGAAAGTAGAGAGGGTTACGGCAAAAACTGGATGCACTTCGTATACAAAACGGACAATCTCTTTCGAAGTATCAGGGTTTCATACGGAAACTCGTCTGTTACAAAGGGATTTCATTTTTTGAACTTATTTGAACTCCATTGTTTCTCTGTGTTCAAAATGGACCATTCAAAGCCACATGCATCATCAATTTACAACCCTTTCTGACTACATTTGTTATTTTTCATGCATTTAATGATTATTTTGAGCTATAAGACCATGAAGTTGAAAAGCATTTGAAATGAACTCTGAAAAGGTTCCAAGTTGGCATGGTATCATCATTTCACCCACATAGCATGTGTGAGAAAGTAGAGAGGGTTACGGCAAAAACTGGATGCACTTCGTGTACAAAACGGACAATCTCTTTCGAAGTATCAGAGTTCATATGGAAACTCGTATGTTACAAAGGGATTTCATTTCTTTTGAACTTATTTGAACTCCATTATTTTTCTGTGTTCAAAATGCACCATTCAAAGCCACATGCATCATCAACTAGAACGGAATCGCGCCTTGGCGCGAGGGTGCCGGTCCCAACATTTTGATCAAGCAGGTAATAATAAGTTAGTAGGAAATATGGTTTAGCGCTGGAGACACTGCTTGCTAATAACCCACCCCGGTTGCTCGTAAATTGCAATCAGCGTCAGGAGATTCATCGATGAAAACAACAAAACATGAATAATGGGCATCCGTTGCAACTACCTTCCCTGTCCCATGCCCGTACCAAAGAGGCCGTTAGACACGATCAAAAGGACTGCTAGTACACAAAACGCCATGAAGACCGGACATGAAGCACAAGTTCAAGCCAAGTATACTTACGCTATAGCAGATGAATAAGACGGGTACCCAGATCTTGCCGATTTTTACAATCTTAATACCTGAGGGGCATCCAAGAGAGCTCAGGGGCGGGCAAAAAGGGCAAGTAAATGTGCACGATTGGGACGGATGGATGGTGCGTTCAATTACATGGGGTCAAAGGCCTGTTGAGATTAGACTCTCTGGATGATCACCAAGTTGGTTACAGCGGCTTCCTCGATGGTCTTGGTCGCATCATCGAGCGGCTTAGGGAGGAACCCAACCTGGAGCGTGTAGTCGCTTGTTTCTCCTGGCCTTGTCGTGTCGATGAGCTCGCAAGTCATTGATCGTGTGGCTTGTGTTGAAGCGCGCAACCACATGGCTGCCGTCTGCATACCTGATCTTGAGGAAGGTTGACAGCAAAGAATCATCTACTGTAATAGTCCTGCGCACGGTGGTGGTCGCAGTGCTAGAAGCAGCAGCCGCAGGAGCGATATCCGTAGGAGCAGAGTTTTCATATGGTGCAGCGAGAATTCTTCCCCCTCCTTGAAATGGGGCAGGGCGCTTGACTGGCTCCTGTGTTCGGGTATCGATGAGTACTGTGACGGCGACCATTTAAGAAACATATGAAGCACTACAGAATTACATGATACTCACAAGACATTTTTCTTCTTTACGGACAAGATTTACGTTCACCTTAGACATCCCATCAGCCGGCGCAAGCTCAGTTGGGCATTCAGACTTCATGATGCTCTAGAGAAACAGAAAAATCAAAAGATAGATAAGTAGATTACTTGCATTCAATTCAGCACAAGCAGATATAACAGTAGCAACATGTGATGGAATAAAAGAACAAATGCATGTTCCACACACTTTATAATATTGCCGAACAGAAAGTGTTACGAGTAAGACCAACAGATCCAATCAGGGATAAGCAACAACAAATGTAAATATAAGACAAAGGAGTTCGAACAAAATATAGCTGACAAAGCTACCTAGTTTTTCCCCTTTCCCTATTTCATCAAGAAATCTGGATGCCTTGATATGTATATTTATTTTAGTCGGCAAGCTACTGCAATACAATGATAACTTGCTACGAAAAAAGTTCTTGGACAGAAAAAATGTGTCCCTAATGGCAAAAAAAGTTTCCCAACCACTAACACATCCATAACCCTGGCTTATACTCCCATCGTCCCAAAATAAGTGTTGAACAAAGTTGTACTAAAGTTGAGACACTTATTTTGGGATGGAGGGAGTATGTATTTAACTGGGACATTGCAAAAATAAGAGAAGCCGTGAGACACCATCATAGAAGCAAATGAGTTAGTTTCTTAAATACCAGCTAAAAAATGTTACGTCTAACAACAGGGAAAGAGGTCAGCCAGACATTATTTCAATTAGCTAAATGGTAATGCGCTGGTACAGATATATATATATTTGCTATATATTGTTAGTTGTTTAAATCCTTGTGCCATATAATCCACGAATTTGTAAGAAATTAATAAACATTATCTCAAAACATACATTAGTCGTATAAAGCATATGTACATCCTCCATAAAATGGTTGACACTTTTGATGATTCCTAATAACTTTTGAGCGGTGAATGGACCGCTACCAACTCAGATCTTCATGAGTATAAAGATGATCCATTATTATGCTATATTGCACACATAATCATCAGCATGTAACGGCAAAAGGTTAAAGCATTATAAAAGTAAAAGAAATAGTAAAAAGCATATATCAATTCACAGACATAATAACCAGTAGTGCATATACCCTCAGTTGCACACATCAGAGTTCTTTTTACCTCTAAAAGGATGCATGCTCTGGGTCGTTGAAACTTCTGAGTGGACTGCCATCTACTGTGAACTCACCGCTCCAGAAGTAGATGTTGTGAGCAATTTCCTCTGGTGGTTGTGGTGCATCAGGCTGTACAGTTTCACCTGTTAGATTAAGCATGAGTATGGATACAACATCAAAAGCTCTTTAGAACAAACATGGGAATGTTTCGAGAATTGGCAAGACCAAACAGAAAATATGAATTGTGTGCAACTTGTAGATCTTGTAAAGAGTATAACAGTCGAATGAAAAATCAAAATTACTACGTGGTACACCATGAATTGTTGAGAAAGAAAATAAATATGTGGTCTAAAAATCCAGAAGATTTCTCTCTGAGCCAACAAGTGCACCCGTTCTTCTTGTCAGTTCCATCAACGACACCCGCTCTAATGCTAAAGCGGGTGCTTAAGCGCCTAAAGCGAGCAAGTATCTAAGGCGCTGCAGGAAGGGAAAAGAAATATCAGCCCATCCATTCAAAACATAGTAACAGTATTGGTTGTGTTAATTTGAGCCACCACAATCATCATCCAGACAGAAACTGATTGAATGCTTGCGTGTAACAAGGCATAAAAAGGGGGGTCACTGTTACAAGCCACCAAAATACTTAAAACAAGACACTAACAGTTCACCTACATGGTGAATATATATCACCCTCAACTGCAGTGTTTAGGACAGTACATCAACCTAGCACAAGTAAATTATCATTATTCAAGACAAGGAACAGGAGGCTGGGGCTGCCTGCATAAATGTCTCGACACCACACGACCATAAGATTAAGACAAGGCATGACATTTCCTCTAACGAATGATCAATGCAATTTTATTTCCTTCCTTTGGAATATGATTATGAACATGGTCTTGACAACACACCAGCGATTCACTGCAGGAAGGAGAGGAGGGCATACCTCGTTGGTTTAGTCTACGACATGTGCCTCTTTTGCTGGTCAACACGGCTGCAGATGCTGACGCGACCTTCCGTGTATCCATCGCCTGCTCTAGGGCTTGGAGTGGACGTCCTATGTTGGGACCCTGCAACAACTTGTTACATCAGCACTTGTCAGTTCCACCAACCACCCACAACATCTAGTCTAGGTCTAGTGTATCTCAATTTAGGAAACTCCTAAAACATGCATGTCCACGGGACAGGACATGACATATAGAGTTTTGTTGATAATAAAGGATGCTAATTTTCTGTAGAAAACGACATCACAAGAGTTTACTTGTCTTGTCATTTTTCATGAGACACACACATGCTATAACACGTATCATATATAATGTCGTATATGAAACTACATAATATGAACATTAGCAGTTTCCAAACAATGTCACTGCTTGCTAAGCATCATGAGCAGAGAAGAATTATGAAAAGAGAGCACCAACAAGTTGCAGCCTACATGAAACAATGGTGGCAAAGCACTCCAAACTGAAGAATCATTGAATGGATTTCTTTAGGTTTCCTTATCAAGAACAAACAACCTACCTTATCATTGAAGAGAAGGAGCAAGAGCAGAATCAAATCGTGTGATGTGCTCTCGTCCATCCTATCCTATCCTCTACAGCAGTAGCACAGTAGGAATTGAAGCACATGAGGAGATGTAGGACAGAGAAAGATAGTAGAAGAGCAGTGTTGGCGTCAGACTGCAGTGCAGGGTAGGGCAGGCTCCACTACTAGGAAAAGGCCTACTAATGGCACACCGGTTTTGCCTACTAATGGCGCACTACCGGTGCGCCATTAGTATCACGCCACTAGTATTTTTTACTAATGGCGCACCACTGATGCGCCATTAGTATCTGGTATATTAATGGCGCATCACGCAGTGCGCCATTAGTATGTAACACCATGCGCCATTAGTATGCCTCCCGGGGGCCATATGTAACCATGTGCTTTGTCATACTAATGGCGCACTCTGTCGTGATGCACCATTAGTATCCTTTGGCATACTAATGGCGCACCTTGAGGTGATGCGCCATTAGTATAAATATTTGTTTTTTTTACTTTTCTGATTTTTGCACAGGTTACAAAATATATTATTGGACAGAATATAGACAGCAGCACATAGCAACAGTAGATTCATCGAATACAATTCATCATATTAGTCTCCGAATTCAAAAGACCGAACAAAGATAAAACATTACAAGTCTCAAGACCGCGAGTATCGAGTTTGTCTTCACATTACAAGTCGATATCGATCATCTAAACTACCATCACATAGAAGAGAGCTGCGGTCATCACGATGAGCATCATCGCGATCAAACTGGTCTTCATCCGGTTCCTCCAACGCTCCCTCCTCTCTCCCGTTATATATCGGGCGTATCTAGATTCGGCCTCCGCCCTAGTGGTGTACCCTTTGTAACTGTTACCGCTGAAACGGTGAACCTGTCTCCGACACTCCTCCCAGTCGTCGTAGACTCCGGGAACCTTACCCTTGTACACGACATACGACGGCATCTCTACGCACAAGCCAAACAACAGACAATACATAAGCAATATGTAAGTATGCAACAAAAGGATCGGAAGAGAAAAGCAAGACATTAATAGCACGATTCATGGTCCTACTAATAAATAGCATCGATTACATCTAAGTCGAACGACTGTCCAAACCAAAGAGACATACGAATTCATTAAAGTTTAATTACAACATGAGCCAATCAATGTTTCAGAACTACACATCACTACTTTCGACTCGACTCATCGGACAGGAGCGTGGATGAAGCCGCCGTCTGTCGTGATGGTCATTAAATCGCGGTCGTTGTCACCCTGCATTTGTAGCGTTCCATCTATCTCACCGTTGGACGATTTATATATGAGGAAGAACTGCCCCGAGGTATGAAGGACATCTTGATGGATGATGTCCGCAAACTCCGACTGGATGCGAAAGAATTCTTGTCTGAGGTCCGCGTCGTGGATTGCCGACAAGCTCGTGGCCCAATCTTTGAGATTATCTGGTAGCAGAAGGTGATGATGGTCCCTTACGATCGCCCGCATGTGATGGAGGGCGTAGTAGGCATCCTTCTGACCGCCAGGCGGCTGCTTGACGCAGCAGAACTTCGTATTGTGTGAGAACATGTGCTTGCCGTACTTACGAACTGCCCTGGTGAAGGTGCCTCCAGATTTGGCGTAGCCGGGGAGAACATCATCAAGAACTTTCTTGACATTTGTGTAGTCTGTCTTGGAGTTACGGTTCGGGTCAAAATACGTGGCCATGGAATATTTCGGGCTTAAGAGGATGAGTGTGCAATGTGTGTCACTGCACAGAACACGGAATGTTAGAAAAGAAGAACGATCGAAATCTAAGAAATCATATGTTATGGGGTGGTTAAGAGATGACTTACTCGGGAAAGTAAGCCACAAGGAAGTTATCCTTATCTGGGTTTGCCAGAATGACGCCTTCGAGGTGTGAACTCGCAACTTGGCGGTCCCCAGCGCTGCTCAAGTGCTTGGCACGCATGTAGAAGGGGTCGACTATCACGATGTCCGGGGTCTTGTCTCTAATGATCCGCATCTCCATACTCAGCGAAAACAGCCGAACGAAGGTGTAGTGCAGCAGCTGAATGTTAAACATAGCAAAGATGTCATCAAACCGCAGGACGATCGTACCCCCGATGTCGCCATCCACAAAGCCCTTGCCCTCTAGCACCTTGGCCATGAAAATTGGGTATGCCACATCATTCTCTCTGAGACGCCGCTTCTCCAAAGAAAGAACATTGTCATGCAGACTCCACATAGCACCGGTTGCAGCATTGAGCATATTTGGCGGTAGCATCGCCCTACCCACCACATGCACCCTCCTCGAGATATCCTTAGGTGAAGGTGGCCCGTCCTGAGCACGGATCGAACTCGGTGCCGGCTGGCTCGCACCGGCGCCCTTGTTAGTCTTTCGTTTCTGTCCCTTCTTCTTGATCTCCTGTAATGGGACCGAGTTCTGCTCATAGACTGCCTTCTTGAGCATGTTGGGGCTGATAATATTTCGCACCTCAGCTATCTGAGCCTCGGTGAAGGCGGGAGCTGGAGGCGTCTCCTGAGAACTGAACACCAGACGACGCCTGTTGCAATTGGATTTCTCCGCCGTACCAGCTAGATCGCGGTCATCTTGGTTGGGTTCTTGAGAAAGAGGCCCGCAGAACTCGTCAGCGTACCCATGTTCGGCAAAGTACTTATCGACTTTGGTAAATGTACCGTTGTTGTTGTCGTCATCGTCCGGATCTTGTGCCATAGGGATGTCCGGATCCTGTGCCATAGGGATGTCCGACATAGGGATGTTCGACAGGTCCGGTAGCGTTGCGGCGTTCTTGCCATGGCTTGGCGCCGGCACGACTGGCGGTCTTGTCTGTGGGGTGGTGTCCCCCGCCCCCAAACGAATCTGGCTCTTCGGCCAAAGCAGGGGCCAGTTTACGCAGGCGCTGAGGGTCATCTCATCTTCTTCGTCGGCCCCAACGGGTCGAATCGGAGGTAACAACTCATTGCAGCCTGGCAGCACCGAACCACTTCAACCCTATACACTGTGGGTGGCATCGGATTACCGTGGAACATGGGGTTGCCCGGTTGAACGATTCTGCCCTTGGCGACATCGACCAACTCGCCGCCCACGAAGTGCAGAAGAGTGCAAGGAACGTCGGCGGCGCCCTGCGAAAACATGTAGGGCGTCAGGGATGCCTAGTCAAAGGCAAGGAGATGAAGTCATCGGCCGAGAGGCTTAGTTACCGTGATGCCGTCGAGCTCGGCTAATGTCGAGGCACTGCCAACGGCGGGCATGCAACTGACGGAGGGGCCGCTTGTTAGCAAGGTGCCGGCTGGCGTACACCCGGGTGCATTAAGCTCCAATGCCCGTGCCGGCGCCAGAGACACGAATACCACCTCCTCCGGAGACACCAATGGCGCCGCTGGAGACACCAATGGCGCCGCCTGCGTGCTGTGCAAGTTGCTGGCCGTGAAGCTGGGAACCAGGGGAGGCCCATGTTGGCCGCTCGCAATCCACGTCGTCATCCCATGAATCAACGTAGGCACCATGGCGTTGAGCTTCGTTCCCAGTTGTTGTTCCACTTGCTCTTGGACAAGCTCCGGAATCCACGCCACTTGTGCCTTGAGTGCTTCAACCTCGCGTGACTAGCTTTCCGAGATGGTCTTTTTCTCCTTTCGCCCACCAGCGGTATAGTATGATGACCATTTTGTGGACAAGCCTTTGCCGTCCACACGACCAGCTAACGTCGGCTTACTGAGCTTATCCTTGTTTTTCATTACGTTCAACGCCCTATTTAAAGGGGTGTCGAAAGGGGAGCTCTGAGACGACCCCGCGCTACTGCTTTCAGTGTCCCATGGAAGGAACGTGAACCATTTAGAAATATTGGGGATTAATTAGAGTGCAACCATATGGAGCTAATTGCGCGGGGGTGTATTCCTTACCAGAACAAGCTCGGGCGCCCTGATCTTCGGATCCGTGGTAAGCTCCTTTGCTACCAGGTCCTCCTTGTACCGGGCCCTGAGAAAGTTCCTGGTCTGCTTGTCACGGTATTTCTCGAAGCGGGGCGGTAGGCCTTGCTCGGCACACTCCGCGTCCTCCTTGTCCCATATAGGCTCCGCCACTCTTTAACCGCCGGGACCGAGTTGGTGGACCCCTAAGTTCAACTTCCGCATTTCTTTCCCCCACTGACTTGATTCGGAGGTTGCGCTGCTCTCGCACTTGATCTTGAACTCCTTGTACTCATCTTCACTCATCAAAGGATATTTTGCCTTGATCTTGTCATAACTACCACCTTTGTCAATCATTGCCTTCACCGTGCTTCTCCAAGTAGACAGGGCTGTGCTCATCCTCATGAGGGCGGTACTGTTTACTTTATTCCCTGAGAGGCGTGTGTTTGCAAACTCAGCGGGGAACTTGTATCGTTCGTGCAGCTTCGTGAAGAGGAGGCTGCGCAAATTCCCGTGGTCCTTATGCCTTAGGTTCTCGGTGTTGATCGAGACGGTGCTCCGGAGAATGCACCCGAGTTGAACCGAGTACCCCTTGACTACTTGTTTGGGCGCCGTCGGATTCCCGTCGGAGTCCACTTCAGTAAATTCCTCCCTGACGGTGCCGAGCACGCTTGGGCGCCGGTCCTTCCATTGCCTCTTCGGTTGGCTGCCATCTGTGTGTGCGCCGCCATCATCAGTGGTGGCATCCTCGATGGCGCCATCAGTGGTGTCATCCCCGACGCCACTAGGTGTTGTGTGCGGTGTCTTCCGCAGCGTCCTCATAGCGGTGATGTTCTTTCTCCAACTCCTGGGACAACTCCCAGAATTGCTTGCCGCCCGAACCGCCGGCCTCATCGTTTTGGGCCATGTTTCGCTCTAAATAGGAAAAAAGTTTGGTCAAAAAGTTGGTTATTGTCAAGGAACAAGATCATGGTCTCATCATTTAGGGTTTGTCGACACCAAGGCATCCTAAAAGCTAAGCTTTTATCATTTAGGGTTTGTCGACGCCGAGGCACCCTAAAAGCCTAAGCGTACATTTAGGTTCTCATCGACACCGAGGCACCCTAAAAGCCAAGGTTTCATCATTTAGGGTTTGTCGACGCGGAGGCACCCTAAATGCTAAGTTAAGTTTTCATCATTTAGGGTTTATCGATGCCGAGGCACCCTAGGTTGGGCCTAATCACTTGGCACTACTCACTTGGCTCTATTGCCACCTATGTTGGGTTTATCATCTAGGGTTTATCGATGCTGAGGAGAATTCTAAGTTGGGCCTAATCACTTGGCTCTATTGCTACCTATGGTTTAATGCATCAAGAATAAAGGGGCAGTTGATCCTACTTAATTAAGTACTAAGATACCCCGGCCCATGCATTAGTAGCAAGTACCCCATATGTCCGATTTTTAGCAAAGTCATGCTAAAATTCACGGAAAATTTCAGCATGACCTTTGCTAAAAATAGGACATATGGAGTACCCGAATTTGCCGGAACGGAAGTTAATCGACATTCCGACAAACTCAAGGGCCTCTCGGGGTACCTGCAAAATCATCACGACACGAAGGGCCTCTCAAGGGCCTCAAGCAGCAGTGGCGTCTCCCAGGACCCCATTTTTTTGCTAAATTTCTTTGAGCAACAATCAGAGCAGAAAATTCAGCATATTTCCATACAACAGCACTGTAAAGATGAAGAACAGTTCTACAACAGCCCATTTATATATCTTTGGTCATACAAATCTCTGAAACTATACAAATCTATGATCATACAAATTTACGGAACTAATCAAATCTGAACTGTATCTTGCGTAGGCACCACTACTGCAAGTGCCATACTACTGCAAGTGCCATACTACTGCAAGTGCTATACTACTGCAGGAAAGGAGGATCATCATACACATATATATGTATAGCAATTGACAGGAGCTTCATCATTTTTAGTAACAATTGGAAACAGATGTACACATAAGATAAAAATGTAGTGCTGAAAGTTTAATGCTTACAAAAGACTTGCTGAAATAGTGAAAAATATGGAGTCACCAAGCTGGCTAAGAAACTCCCAAAGTCCACTAGCAAATCCAAGATCTAATCCTGTTACACACATCATAACAATTTAAGATAATTAAGATAAGGATAGTAGGAAATGAAAAAGAAAGAGCTCAAAAAACAATCACAACAGAAAAATAATAAAAACCTAGTCCTAGAAGAAAATAAATCCTAAAAGAAAAGAAATCCTAAAATCTGGAACAAGTCCTAGCAGTAGTAGTCCAACTAGATGGCCACCACTACTACTCGTATCACTAGAGTAAACAACAATTGTGTGTTCAACATCTTTACTAATGAAACATTTTCATAGAAGGTCCACATTTGCATCGAAGCACTAATGAAACCAATAGCTATCCTGAAGAAAACTGCGAACATTGTTCATTACGGTCCACAATAGCAAAACTGAAGCACAGACAGTTCCTACTAAACGAACAATCTACCAATAATGTAAACAGATAAAAATTAACTGTACAACTGATGGTCCAATAAAGCTACAATCCCTGCCGTACTTCTCTTTTGTGGGGAGACATTAACTGTAGGAGCTACAAAATACAAATCCCGCAAATATTTCACACACTTCTTGTTCACTTTTAAGCCTCTACTGGATACAGTGAACAGAGGCCTACTTAAGTTCACTACCAAGAAAAAGAAATCAGCAGGCAGCAGCTCTGTCAGCAGAAGAAGTGCAGAACTGTCTAGAGAGGTGGACCAGTTCATTACCAGGCAATCAGTAGTGACTATGAGATGGCATGCAAAATGTTGTGTCTTTGAGGTACAGTAGCATACAGGCTGACTCTAACCATGAAATTCAATACGATGACATTTCTCAAGATGCTTAAATCAAACTGGATGAAAGCCTTGCTCAGGATCTGCAATGTGGAACATATCAGGCCCTGAATTTTTACCTACCAACCTTTTTTAGAAAAAAACCCCAGCAATAACACTATCGTTCTTAAACATAACTTCCTTGCAGCGATCAATTACAGATTTCATCACTTTTACTTCATTTACCCCACAACATCGTATCCCCACAGGTAAACCCAACAAAATCATCACAGATATGTTCTAGTTAAAGCAGAGTGCTTCCTTGATCCAAACCGTCCGGGTCTGAATAGATTTTACAGAGTAGGAGCATAGAGCACTAGGTCTCTGGTCTAAGAACACAGCACATTTGACAAATCACAAAAGGGCCTCAATTTCCAGGATAGAAGGAGCCTGTACTGTATTGTACTGTACTGCATGCTTTGGAAAGTAATGGAACAACAGGAGCCCGAACCCTAGGCCGAGGCAGGATCACCAGCTAAAAGGAAAATGCCACGGATTAAGGAGAGGGGAAGAGATTCACGGGGGTCGGGGGCACGCACGTAGGTCCCGAGAGGTGGTGGCCGGAGGTGGAAGAAGGCGCAGACGCCGTAGACGGTGGAGGCATCGGTGTCGTAGAGGCACCGGAGACCTTGCCCTGCGAGACAGAGAAGTGGCCGTCAGCTGCGCAGGCGGGGGCAAGGGGAGGAGGAGGAGGGGCAAGGGAAGGAGGAGGGTCGGGGGGCATACGGTGCTGCGTCGCTGCTTGGCGCCGACGGCGAGGAGGAGTCCGGCGAGGGTCGGGGCGGCGGGGGTGGGGGCGCGGGGGCGCCGGGGCGGCGGGGGTGGGGCCGCGGGGGCGGCGGGGGTGGGGGCGCGGGGCCGGCGGATGTGGAGTCCGGCGAGGGTCGGGGTGGCGGCATCGTGGGTCGGGGCAGCGCGCGGGTGGATCTGGTGGTGAGGGAGAGAGGGTCGAAGGGGATCTCGCGAGGGCGAGGGAGGATAGCTAGGGGGAAGCTTACTAATGGCGCACCACCGATGGGTGCGCCATTAGAAATCTTTTTTTATAATAGCAATGGCGCACCCACCGTCGGTGCGCCATTAGAATTCTTTTTTATAAAAACAGTAATAATTGTTGTTTAACAACAATTGTAGTCTACACTTTATTATTATTATTTTTTAGAAAATGAATATGAATATGAAACAGTAATAATTTTTTATAAAAATAGTAATAATTTTTTAAAAATATCATCAAATTTGTTACTTGAAAATATCATCGGCGACGGCGGCGGAGCGGGGGAGGGTGCCCGTTGGCGGTGGTGTAGCGGGGGAAGGTGCGGAGGGCCGGGTGCTCGTCGGCGGCAGTGGAGCGGGGGAGGGTTGCGGTGGGTCGTCGCGGCGGCGCGGTGGAGCTAGCGGGGGAGGGTGCGGGTGGGATCGAGATGGAGGGGGATCGAGATCGAGATGGAGGGGGAATCGAGATTGAGATGGAGGGGGATTGAGATCGAGTGTCCTCATGAATTCAACAAGTGCCCCATGAAATTTAAAAATATTCATGATATCAAAAAGTGTCCATGAAATACAATCGAGAAATGAAGACTATGATTTAAATACAATCGATCTTAGCTAGCTATCTGTTCATAATCTTCTTGCCCTTCTTTTTCGTAAATGGAGTTCTTCTGTGGAACAGACGTCCTTTAGGTAGGGTGGTCTTGCTTCTTCTTGTGGTGTGTGCTGCTACTTCATCGTCGTCGTCATGTTCGATCTTCGGGTCGCCGTACTTGTCGAAGTCTTGCTCATTGGCTACTCCATCCATTCCGATGATCTTCCTTTTGCCTCTCCTCACGACAACACGACTGGGCTTTGATGGGTCGGTAATGAAGAAGCATTGGTCCACTTGGGAAGCCAGTACCCATGGCTCATTTTTCGTAGTGACGTTTGCGCCCACGGTCTTGGATTGGGCTTCGGGTATAACCATGGTGGTGAAATACCGGTCTTCTTTTAGGACGCTCTTGGCCCATCTGACACGGAACATCGGGACCTTCTCTCCAGCGTAGCTCAGCTCCCAGATCTCCCCGATCCTTCCGTAGTATCTGTCCTTGTCGTTACCGGTGTAGGATTCCATCGTTACCCCGGAGTTCTGATAACCATCACTCTTCATGTCCTTGTTCTCGGTGTATAATGTGTAGCCGTTGATATCGTACGCCTCATAGGTCATCAGGTTGTGCTCGGCGCCCTGTGACAAGGCAAATATGAGTTGTTCTTACGTGGAAGAATCCTCATGTAAAGGGTACGGCAGAAACTTCTGCTTTAACCAACACGTGAAACATGAGTTGTGCTCTTTGATTATATCTCTGTCCGTCCTCTGTTGGCCTCGGTCATTGTACGTCTTCTCAATAAAGGTTTTGTGCTCTACCACCCAAGGATCGACCACATCTATGTGTTGTAGCGCGACTAGGTTTGCTCTTTCAAAGTCGGTGAGTCGACCCTCGAAGTCGACATGCATTTCGCGGCGACCCTCACGGTGACCCCATCCAGCGAGCCTGCCGAGGTGCCTGTTGACGGGCAGACCAACGGGGTTCTCGATGCCTAGATAATTCGTGCAGTAGGAGATGCACTCTTCAGTCAGAAAGCCCCTGGCTATACTTTCCTCTGGACGTGAGATGTTGCGAACGTATCCTTTGATGACACCATCCATCCTTTCGAACGGCATCATGCTGTGCAGGAACGTCGGCCCGAGTTGGACGATATCCTCCACGATATGGACCAGCAGATGCACCATAACGTCGAAGAATGCGGGCGGGAAGTACATCTCAAGCTCGCATAGTATCACCACGATCTCTTCCTGTAGCCTTCTGAGTTGCCTCACGCCAATTGACTTTCGAGAGATGACATTGAAAAAGTTGCATAGGCCAAATAGCGTTTCACGGACGTGCGCGTCCATGATCCCACGGATTGCAACTGGAAGTATTTACGTCATCAGCACGTGACAGTCGTGAGACTTCATCGCGCTGAACTTCTGCTTCACTGGGTCTAGGTATCTTCTTATCTTCCCCGCGTAACCATAAAGAAGTTTTACTCCTACGAGGCAGGTGAAAAATTGCTCGATCTCCTCCTGACTTAGAGTGAAGCACGCGGGAGGGTAGTCATTTCTGGTCTTCTTGGCCTTTTTGCCTTTGCGACGACTTTCTGTGTCCTGCTTCGCCTCATCATCATCGTCATCATCATCATCATCATCATCATCATCATCATCATCATCATCATCATCATCATCATCATCATCATCATCATCATCATTAGCGTGAAGCTCCTGCCTGATGCCCATTGATTTCAAGTATGCCCTTGCTTTCGGTCCATCTTTGGTCCTCTCTGGCATGTTGAGCAGGGTACCAAGCAGATTCTCGCACACGTTCTTCGTGATATGCATGGCATCAAGGCTGTGAGGCACACAGTGGATCTTCCAGTACAGCAAGTCCCAGAAAACAGACCTCGTTTTCCATACCTTCAGCAACGGCTCTGGCGCCTTTCGCTTCTTTCCCGGCTCTGGCACCTTTTGCTTCTTTCCCGGCAGTGGGCAATCTTTCCAATTTTTCAACAGCTCGTCTATTTCCTCGCCGCTCCTCGTACGCGGGTGTTTTTGGGGTTCGGTTTCACCATCGAACAGATCCTTGCATTTCCTCCATGGGTCATCGTCGCGAAGCCACCTTCGATGTCCCATGAACACGGTTTTCGAAGACCCGGGATCTCTATCTAGCTGGCGATACGTTGTGTCATCCATGCACCTTTACGCATCCAGAAAATCCGTGGACTACCTGCCCCGCGAGATATCCGTAACCGAGATAGTCGTGCACCATCGTGAGCAGTGCGGCTCTCATAGGGAAATATTCTTTCTCTGCGGCGTCCCACGTATTGGCTGGCGTTTTCCACAGCGTGTCTAGCTCCTCCTTCAGGAGCCCCAGATACAGATTGATGTCGTTCCCTGGTTGTTTCGGCCCTTCAATTAGCATACTCATGTGAATGTACTTCCTCTTCATGCACAACTAGGGGGGAAGGTTGTACATCCACACAAACATAGGCCAGGTGCTATGTGTGCTTCTCTGGCTGCCAAACGGATTGACTCCATCGGTGCTCGCGCCCAGCATGATGTTCCTTGGATCCTTCCCAAATTCTGGGTATTCGAAGTTCAATGCTTGCCACTGGCTCGCATCCTTAGGGTGACTCAGCATCTTATCTTTTTTATTTATCTCCGGATCATTTCCGTCATCTTCCCGCTTCTTCTCCTCCCTATCCGCGTGCCAACGCAGGAGCTTTGCTACCTTAGGGTCCGCGAAATACCGCTGCAGACGAGGAGTGATCGGAAAGTACCACACCGATTTTTGAGGAGCTTTCTTCCTCTTCTTGTATCGAGTGACGCCGCACACCGGACATATGGTAGACTACGCGTGCTCGTCCCGATAAATGATGCAATTGTTCATGCACACATGGTATTTCACGTGCGGTAAATCCAGAGGACACACGATTTTCTTCGCCTCCTCGAAACTGGTCGGGCACTTGTTCCCCTTGGGAAGACGTTCGTGCCAGAATGACATGTTCTCGTCGAAGCATGCGTCGGTCATTTTGTGTTTTACCTTCATCTCCAGAGCCATGAGCGTTACTTTCAGACGGGTATCATCGAGCCTGCATCCTTCATACAATGGAGTAACCGCGTCTATCTCCAGTTGATCCAGCTTGGCTTTCTCTTGGGCGGCAGCTCTTGCGTTATCCGTCTTCTTGAGAAGCAGCACTTGAATATGAGGGTCCTGCACCCAGCCTCCATCGTCGTCTGCTCCAGCATCTTCATCTTCATGATCATGCCCTTCGTCTTGATCTTCCTCATCATCATGTACGACATCTTCTACATGATGACGGTGTACAGCATCACCCCCGTGATCATGTCCTGGAGATTCTTCGTCTTCTCGCCCGCCCTCGCCGCGGTGGTACTTGTCTTGTTGCCCTTCCTCATTTCTTGCCCGCCCCCCATGGACGACTTCATAGTCATCTTCATCACCTTGCCACCGATAGCCATCCATGAAACCACGCAAGAGCAGGTGGTCCCGCACCTGCCCGGAATCCGGGTCCGCAATAAGGCTCTTCAGCTTGCATCTTCGACACAGACATCTTATCTCCGTCTCGTTCTTTTGAAGCATCTCGACCTTCGCGGAGTTCAAAAACCTATTCATGATGCCTTCAGTCACCGTGCGGACCATGGTCGCCTGCGGGGTAGAGCAAAACGATATTTTAGAACCAAGAAATTTTTTGGCATGACCTTCCCTAAAAATAGGACCAAAAAGAATGCATAGTGCCAAAATTCTCGCCGAAACGAAAATGAATCAACATTCCGGCAAAATATTGGCAACTATCGCATTTCAAATACCGGTACCTGGAAACACAAACATATATGCAATACCATAAACATATGCAACACCACAGACATACATAGATCTAGCTAGGCCACAAAAAGTGCATCTGCATGTTGTTGGAGCGAGCTAGGGAGAAAAAAAGTAGATCTACAACATGAAGATAGCTTTCCCCTTACTTACCTATCAAAAAAGGTAATTTCACCACTTAATTTTGATGAATCTATGGTGCAAATGAGGTGAGGAGGAGGAGGCAGCCGAAAGCTTGGAGGAGGAGGTGGAGGGAATGAAGTGGGAAAAGTGAGTGGGTAGGTGTGGCTGTCCAAAATATCTTGTTGAGGTCCCAGGTTACTAATGGCGCACCACCTGCTAATGCGCCATTAGTAACCCTGGTTACTAATGGCGCACCTGTAGGTGGTGCGCCATTAGTAGTTTTGTAAAAAAGTAAAAATAAATAAATATATATACTAATGGCGCACCGTGTTATAGCGCGCCATTACTAGTTTAAACTAGTAATAGCGCACTATGACACGGTGCGCACTAGTAACACTAGTAGAAAAAGAGGCTTCCGTCCAGCCTCATTAGTCGCGAAACTGTAGGAACCGCGACTAATGAAGTCTTCAGTCGCGGTTCGGCAGATGAACCGCGACCAAATGCCTGGGCCCAGGGCGCTCGCGGGCTTTAGTTGCGGTTGGCCAGGCCAACCGCGACTAAAGGTGCCCAAAGGCCTTTAGTCGCGGTTGGCCTGGCCAACCGCGACTAAAGCTCGCGGGCTTTAGTCGCGGTTGGCCAGGCCAACCGCGACTAAAGGTGCGCAAAGGCCTTTAGTCGCGGTTGGCCAGGCCAACCGCGACTAAAGCTCCTCCCCTATATATACCAGTTCAGCACGCTCACTTAGCCATTTGGTGCCACTTCTCTTCACAAGCTTCACAAGGGGGTGTAGGTTTGCTTTTGGTTCCTCTTATGCACACAAGGTGTTTGATGAAATGCCCTAAGAGGGTGAAACAAACATGATATGAAGTGTTGGAGCCACACTTGAGGTTCCTCATTTATTTTTTCCTCCTCGATCGCGGTTAGCAACTTGAACCTTTCATGCATGTGTGTCATTGATAAAATATGCATGTGTGCAGTTCATTGTTTAATTTATATTATTTGTAGCTAGTTAGTTTAACAAATGCATGATGGTTAATTATATATTTTATATTATAATAATGCAGATGAATCGGCAATGGATGTACGGTAACCGACTCTCCGGCGAGTTCACTACGGGTTTGAAAGATTTCCTCGTAGTGGCTAATGCGAACAAGTAGGGGGGTTTTGTTATCTGTCCATGTGTTATCTGTAAGAATCAGAAGGGTTACTCTTCCTCAAGAGATGTTCACATGCATCTGCTTCGGCACGGTTTCATGCCAAGCTATAATTGTTGGACCAAGCATGGAGAAAGAGGGGTTATAATGGAAGAAGATGAAGAAGGGGATGATTTCATCGATGAAAGCTATCTTGCTCATTTCGGTGATACTTTCATGGAGGATGCTGAAGGTGAAGGGGAAGGTGAAGAAGAGGCACGTGATGATCCCGTTGATGATCTTGGTCGGACCATTGCTGATGCACGGAGACGCTGCGAAACTGAAAAGGAGAGGGAGAATTTGGATCGCATGTTAGAGGATCACAGAAAGGCGCTGTACCCTGGATGCGATGATGGTCTGAAAAAGCTGGGCTGCACACTGGATTTGCTGAAATGGAAGGCAGAGGCAGGTGTAGCTGACTCGGCATTTGAAAACTTGCTGAAAATGTTGAAGAATATGTTTCCAAAGGATAACGAGTTGCCCGCCAGTACGTACGAAGCAAAGAAGGTTGTCTGCCCTCTAGGTTTAGAGGTTCTGAAGATACATGCATGCATCAACGACTGCATCCTCTACCGCGGTGAATACGAGAATTTGAATGAATGCCCGGTATGCACTGCATTGCGTTATAAGATCAGAGGCGATGACCCTGGTGACGATGTTGAGGGCCAGAAACCCAGGAAGAGGGTTCCCGCCAAGGTGATGTGGTATGCTCCTATAATACCACGGTTGAAACGTCTGTTCAGGAACAAAGAGCATGCCAAGTTGTTGCGATGGCACAAAGAGGACCGTAAGTCGGACGGGGAGTTGAGACACACCGCAGATGGAACGCAATGGAGAAAGATCGACAGATGGTTCAAAGATTTTGCAGCTGACGCAAGGAACATAAGATTTGCTCTAAGTACGGATGGCATGAATCCTTTTGGCGAGCAGAGCTCCAGCCATAGCACCTGGCCCGTGACTCTATGCATCTACAACCTTCCTCCTTGGTTGTGCATGAAGCGGAAGTTCATTATGATGCCAGTGATCATCGAAGGTCCGAAGCAACCCGGCAACGACATCGATGTGTACCTAAGGCCATTAGTTGATGAACTTTTACAGCTGTGGGGTGGTGTCCGTGTGTGGGATGAGCACAAACAAGAGGAATTTGACCTACGAGCGTTGCTTTTCGTAACCATCAACGATTGGCCTGCTCTTAGTAACCTTTCGGGACTGTCAAATAAGGGATACAATGCATGCACGCACTGCTTACATGAGACTGAAAGTGTACATTTGCCAAATTGTAAGAAGAACGTGTACCTTGGGCATCGTCGATTTCTTCCGAAAATTCATCCAGTAAGAAAGAAAGGCAAGCATTACAACGGCAAGGCAGATCACCGGCCGAAGCCTGCGGAACGCACTGGTGCTGAGATATTTGATATGGTCAAGGATTTGAAAGTCATCTTTGGAAAGGGTCCTGGCGGACAATCAGTTCCGAAGGGAGCTGACGGGCACGCAGCCATGTGGAAGAAGAAATCTATATTCTGGGAGCTAGAATATTGGAAAGTCCTAGAAGTCCGCTCTGCAATCGACGTGATGCACGTTACGAAGAATATTTGCGTGAACCTCCTAAGCTTCTTGGGCGTGTATGGGAAGACAAATGATACAAAGGAAGCACGGCAGGACCAGCAACGTTTGAAAGACCCTGATGACCGACATCCGGAATGGTTTCAAGGTCGTGCCAGCTACGCTCTGACCAAAGAAGAGAAGGTCATCTTTTTTGAATGCCTGAGCAGTATGAAGGTCCCGTCTGGATTCTCGTCCAATATAAAGGGAATAATAAACATGGCGGAGAAAAAGTTCCAAAACCTGAAGTCTCACGACTGCCACGTGATTATGACGCAATTGCTTCCGATTGCTTTGAGGGGGCTCCTGCCGGAAAATGTTCGAGTAGCCATTGTGAAGCTATGTGCATTCCTCAATGCAATCTCTCAGAAGGTAATCAATCCAGAAGTTCTACCACGGTTATAGAACGATGTGATCCAATGTCTTGTCAGTTTCGAGTTGGTGTTCCCGCCATCCTTCTTCAATATTATGACGCACCTCCTGGTTCACCTAGTCGAAGAGATTTTCGTTCTCGGTCCTGTATTTCTACACAATATGTTCCCCTTCGAGAGGTTCATGGGAGTATTAAAGAAATATGTTCGTAACCGTGCTAGGCCAGAAGGAAGCATCGCCAAGGGCTATGGAAATGAGGAGGTAATTGAGTTTTGTGTTGACTTTGTTCCTGACCTTAAGCCGATTGGTCTTCCTCGATCGCGGCACGAGGGGAGACTAAGTGGAAAAGGCACGATCGGAAGGAAATCAACAATATGTATGGACGGCCATTCTCTGACTGAAGCACACCACACTGTACTGACCAATTCCAGCTTGGTGGCTCCGTACTTTGAGAAACACAAGAATATTTTACGCTCGGACAACCCGGGGAAGCCTGAATCCTGGATTAGGAAGGCCCACATGGAGACTTTCGGCAGTTGGTTGAGAAAACATTTAATGAATAACAATGATGTTGTAGATCAGCTGTACATGTTGGCCAAGACACCATCTTCGACTATAACGACTTTCCAAGGGTACGAGATAAATGGGAATACATTTTACACGATCGCCCAAGATAAAAAGAGCACCAACCAAAACAGTGGTGTCCGCTTTGATGCAGCAACCGAGAATGGGCAAAAGGTCACATATTATGGTTACATAGAGGAGATATGGGAACTTGACTATGGACCCTCCTTTAAGGTCCCTTTGTTCCGGTGCAAATGGTTCAAGCTAACAGGAGGTGGGGTAAAGGTGGACCAGCAATACGGAATGACAATGGTGGATTTCAACAATCTTGGTTACCTTGACGAACCATTCGTCCTAGCGAAAGATGTCGCTCAGGTTTTCTATGTGAAGGACATGAGTAGCAAACCGAGGAAACGGAAAGATAAGAAAACGATCAGTGCATCATGCGATGATCCAAAGCGCCACATTGTTCTTTCAGGGAAAAGAAACATCGTGGGAGTGGAGGACAAGACAGACATGTCAGAAGATTATAATATGTTTGCTGAAATTCCGCCCTTCAAAGTGAACACCGACCCAAGCATTAAGTTAAATGATGAGGATGCTCCATGGATACGGCACAATCGTAAGCAAGCAGGGACACAAGGGAAGAAATGATGTGTAATAATTTATTGTATCAAACCTTTTGTCAAACCTTCAAGGGGTTTTAAAATGAATTAGTTTTATTTTTCTGATTTTTTTGATATATAATTGTATTTTTAAGATTTGAAAATGAAGAAAAAACAGAAGAAAAAATATAAGAAAAAACAGAAGAAAAAAGCAAACAGAAGAAAAACATAAGAAAAAAGGAAAAACAGAAGAAAAAAACAGAAGAAAAAGAAAAAGGAAAAGGAAGAAAAAAACAGAAGAAAAAAACAGAAGAAAAAGGAAGAAAAAAACAGAAGAAAAAACAGAAGAAAAAAGCAAACAGAAGAAAAACATAAGAAAAAAGGAAAAACAGAAGAAAAAACAGAAGAAAAAAGGAAAAAGGAAAAAGGAAGAAAAAACAGAAGAAAAAAACAGAAGAAAAAGGAAGAAAAAACAGAAGAAAAAAGGAAAAACAGAAGAAAAAAACAAACAGAAGAAAACATAAGAAAAAACAGAAGAAAAAAGGAAAAAGGAAAAAAGGAAGAAAAAAGAAAATATGCCACCTACTGGGCCACCACGGCCTGAATACGACTAGAAACCCATTAAAGGGCCAGGATTCAGGCCCGCAGAAGGCCCAGTAGGCCCACAGGCACACAGTGACAGAATAGGCCCGTAAGCCTGCATTTGAGAGGTGCTCGAAGTGGTAAGCGCAGCCGCGCTTATAAACCACTGTCGAAGCCTCTCGGCTAGCGAGGTGGGACTAAACATCCCACCGCACCGCGCCAGTTCTAGCACAGCCCTTTAGTCGCGGTTGGGGAGGCGGACCGCGACTAAAGGATACCTTTAGTCGCGGTTGGGGTGGCGGGCCGCGACTAAAGGGTACCTTTAGTCGCGGTCCGCCTCTCCAACCGCGACTAAAGGGTCTTTCTGCGCGGGAACGAAGGCGGCGCCAAAACCCTTTAGTCGCGGTTGGAGAGGCGGACCGCGACTAAAGGGCACCCTTTAGTCGCGGCTGGGGTGCGGGCCGCGACTAAAGGGTACCTTTAGTCGCGGTCCGCCTCTCCAACCGCGACTAAAGGTGCGTCCATAAATACTGCACTTAGCAGTTTTGCCACTTCCCATTCTGCTCTCTCTCGACGCCGAAGCGCTGCCCCGACGCCGACGCCGACGCCGAAGCCCTGCCCCGACGCCGACGCCGACGCCGAAGCCCTGCCCGCCTCCGCCCGTGCCCTGCCTGCCGCCCGCCTGCCGCCCTGCCGCCCGCCGTCGCCCTCGCCCCCGTCGCGCCGGACTGCCCGTCCCCGCCTCTCCTTCGTCGGTCCTCCCCGCGCATCGCCGCCCTCTCCTTGGTGAGCTCCCCATCGGGCCCCGTCCGGCCGTCTCCCCGGCCCCCTCCGAACGCTGCGCCCGCCGGCCCGTCCCGTCGCCGCGCCCGCCTCTGCCTGGCGGCGCCGCGTCGCGGCTCCCGCACGTCCCGGTTGCGCGCTCGCCGGACCGGCCACTTCCCCTCCGCCCTGCCGCCCTGTTCCGGCCGGCGCCATCGCGGCCCTTGGCCGCCGGAGCTCGTGCCCGGCTCGTACCCGCTGCCCGCTAGCGCCGGCGCCCGTTAAGGCCCCTTGGCCCAATGACAATTGGGGCCCACGCCCCAGAAACGATTTAAAAAAAGGAGAGAAGAGAATTTAGAAAATAAATAAATAAATATATTAATTAATTAATCAGTTAATTAAATTAATTAACTTAATTAATTGTGTTTAGTAAACCTAATTAAATAACTAATATAACTAATCTGTTAATTAATCTAATTAACTTGGTTAATTAGTTAACAGACAATTTAATTAATTCTGTTAATTCTAAAAATGATATCAAACTTTAAAAATTAATATAAAATAATCCGTAACTCGGATGAAAATACTTTGTACATGAAAGTTGCTCAGAACGATGAGGCGGATCCGGATACGCAGCCCGTTCGTCCGCCACACATCCCTAGCATAGCAAACACGTAACTTTCCCCTCCGGTTCATCTGTCCGAAAACGCGAATCACCGGGGATACTTTCCCGGATGTTTCCCCCTTTCGCCGGTACGACCTACTGCCGCGTTAGGGCACACCTAGCACCGCGTATTGCCAGGTTACGCTTTGTGATGCTTTGATTGCTCTGTTATTTATTGTGTTCCCCCTCCGTTACTTCTTTCCGGTAGACCCCGAGACTGCCGGCGACCCCAAGTTCGACTACGGAGCACCCGTCTCGCGCTCTACCGCGACACCCTCTCCCACCCCTTCCTCGCCCCCTCCTTTTGCCACCGCCCTTTCGCCACCGCCACCGCCACCGCCCCCCTTCTTCACTTAATTAATTTGTTTTTACTACATGTTTTCAGGACTGACATAATGGCGGACGATAGAGCTGACCCGATTATGGACAACTATGATCCGGACGGTGAAGCACATATGTTCGGCATCATAAACGGCGATATTCAATATGTGCCGACCGGAGAAGAAGAAGATGATATCTCTTCTTATCTGAACCTTGACGGTGAAGATGAAGGGCGCCGTCAGCAAGATGATGCCGAACAAACGTCGATAAACGACGATCTTCAAATGGAAGTAGCAACCACCTCCGGCGCCGAGGTATATATATACATTGAGCCTCTGGTGATACAAACTAACTGATTTGAATAAATATGTGTGTACTAACGCGCGCGACTCTTTCTTATTTTAGCCCTCGGCCGGATCGTCGAAACAATCGAGTACGTCGTCAAAGCGTGGCGCAACCAAGACGATGAAACAAGGAGAAACATGCACCATCGAGGTTGTCGACAGTGCAACCGGCAGGCCGCTGGAGCCCCGCAAGAACGCCACCAAGTTTGTCAGCCAATGCGGAGCCATTGTTAGAGACAACGTCTCGATCACCGTCCAGGAGTGGAATGAGCCAAAGAAGGCACGAATTGATGGTTTCACTTTTGTCGATAAGAGAACAAAAAAAGATTGCTTCAAGAAGCTTATGGAACATTTCGTTCTACCTCCGGAATACAACAAATTCGATGAGGAGGGTAACAAGATTGAGGAAAACAAGGAGAGGAGGAGGCTAGTCAAACAGTTCGCTCTTCATAAGATGGCCGACGCATTCCGGAAATTCAAGCAAAATCTAGCCCATGACTTTGTCAAGCAGAACAAGACTCCGGATTTCAAAGGACAATATGAGAAACTGAAAGATGATTGGCCAGAATTTGTGAAGCAAAAGAAATCGGAGCAGTTCATTCAAATATCGAAAAAAATAAGGAAAATGCGGCTAAGAAGGAGTACAATCATGTTATGGGGCCAGGAGGGTATCGCCTTTGGGAGCCTAGGTGGGAGAAGATGGAGAACGAGCTGAGGGCGCGAGGAATCCGTCCAGGTACGGAGGGATGGGACCCAAGGGCCAAAAGCTGGTGGTACGGGCATGGGGGAACGCTGAACCCGGAGACAGGGGAGTGTGTTTACCGGGGCAAATTAATTAAACCCACCCAAGCCCTTATTAACGCAATGAGGGATGCTCAACAGGGGAAGATCAAGTTCAACAGAGAGAACGACGCGCTGACAAAAGCCCTCGGGAATCCTGAACACGAAGGACGTGTACGAGGCATGGGGCACATTCCGTGGAAAATAGGGTTCCCCCAGAACGATGACCCGTACGGTTACAGAAGCCGTAAGAGAAAGATGGATCAGGAAGCAGATGTTGTGGCGCGGTTGGCATCGGAAATGGAGGTGATGAAGAAAACCATGAGTGTACTAGTAGCCGAAAGAGATGCAGCTCGGGTGCAGCATGAAGATCATCCAGCGGATCTCGGAAGCCAGCAGCGGAGAAGCAGCGTGGCTTCCACGGAGGCCCCACCGGAGCCTCTGGTGGTCCAAATTACTGCACCGGAGCCTCTGGTGGTCGAAATTACTTCATCGGAGCCTCCTCGCTACCCCGTGGACGATATAAAGGAGATGAAAGAATGTCATCTGTATTATCCTATCGGGAACATGTCCATGAAGGTAGCCATCGGCAGTGCTTTACCATGTTTACCTGGAGCACTCCACCACAACAACCCCATTCAAGATGGCTATGCTCGTGTCACGGTGGAGGACATAGTCCAAGGGTTTGAGGACCTGGAGATTGACATTGCTACACCTGAAGGGGAGAAAAGACTTGGAGATGTCAAGCGCCATTTCATTCTATGGCAAAAGAAGTTTATCAAGTTTCCAGGCGAGGCGCCAAGGACAACAAGTCCACCCCCCTACGGTGGTGGTGGTGGCGGTGGCGGTGGTGGTGGTGGTGGTGGTGGTGGCGGTTCACCTACACCTCCGTCACGTCAGCCGACGCCGCCCCCCAGTCCACAACGTCCGGCGGGTGATCAGCCGCCGCCCCCCAGTCCTCGTCCGGCGGGTGATCATACGCCGCCCCCCAATCCACCTCCGGCAAAGAAGCAGAAGCAGTCCTGGATTATTAACCCGGACCCTTATGTACCTAAGACCACAAAGGTACCGGAGCCATCACTGAAGCCTCTCCCCACAAGGCCTTGGGAACGTAGTGCCGAGGAAGTCGACGCGGCCGCGGCTGCTGATTTGGAGAAATGGAAGGCGGACTGCAAGAAAAAAACAGAGCCCGAGCCCAAGCCAGTATTTTCTGATGAGCAAAAGAAGTGGGCTAAGTCATTTTTGAGCACACCGTCCCAAGCCGCGAAGAATCTGCCTAACGACTATGCACGTGAACTTCGCAGGCAGGCACTCATGTTCAAGGAGAACAAAGAGCGGGAGAAGGCCGAAAGTAAAAAAAGCGGGAAACAAGTTGCCCAGCTCGGGGAACAAAGTAAACAATCGATTGCCCCGCTTATAGTGGAAGCCTTCTGTCCTGATGCCCCCGAGATCATACAAGCTGCGGCAGCACAGGGATTGACTGTAACGAGTGCCAGAGAACAAGCGGCCAACTTAGGTATTACTCTTCGTGAACTGTTAGGCCTTGATGAGGCGCCAGTGAAGGAGGTAGTAATTACATATGTCAAGAATGGGCCTCTCGTCGAGCCTGCGGAGGAAAAGGATCTACCTCCACAAATGAAAGGTCTGCTGAAATGGTACAAGGGTTACATAAAAAATAAAAACGCCAAAGAATATATTTATGCGGAAGTTAGACATGAGCATCACTTCAAACATTACTATGTACAAATTGAACTGAGTGAATTGTTCCAGCTTTTCAATCTGCGCGAGCTCGATAAATCTATCATCAGTTGCTACGTTCTGTAAGTGATTTATTAATTTCTACCCCATCTCGTTCATATTGCCTGCACTATATATATGTCCTAACTATATTGTTGTGTCCGCTATTATACATGCAGAATGAAGATTAAGGAATGTAGAGTAAGGAACATCCATGATGTTGGGTTCATTGACCCACACATCGTTAATGGACATGTGTTGGAGCGTTACCCCGCCGACGTGGAGGCAGACCTGTGGCAGTTTCTTACAAAGCAGGAACTCAAAAGTGATATTCTATTTCCTTACCATTTTGAGTGAGTGTTTCTGTCTTGAGCACATTCTCTTTTGTTTACTCCATGCATGGTATGTGGCCGGCTAATCGATGAGTTATGCATGACGTACTGTGCATGTATCGTGTCCGCAGGTTCCACTGGATTCTGCTAGTAATTAAAGTTAACACCTCAGAATGTCTCGTCCACGACTCTGTGAATATGGATCCAAAGCTTTGGGGCGGCATGAGAAGAATGCTGCAGAAGTAATTATTTTCATTCATTTGCGCTCTATATCGATCGGCCTATTTCGTTCATTTCCTAATATCAAGTAACTAATTAATAACTCTCTTGTTCATTTAATTTTCTTTGCCTCGTAGGGTTTGGAGACGGTTCGTAGATACAAAGGTCGGTGAATTCAAAAAAGAGCTAGAATTCAAAATGTTAAAGGCTAAGAATGCTGGGGATATTCAGCCACCGGAGACCAATCTATGTGGATACTATGTCTGTGAGATGATCCGGAGATACACCTCTGAGCGGGTTCCGAGTGATACCAATGCTAAGAGGAATAACCTCCGGTGGATGCTTAGTCCAGAAGCTCGCTTCCGACCACTTCAAGAGGAACTAGCTGGATGGTTCAGCAGGGAAGTCCTCCATCCTAAAGGAGAACACTATTACGAGGACGTAGAACTTTATATGCATTAAATCATGTATGGAAACTTGTTCAAAATTGTATATGGTCATCTGATGATATTGAATATATATTGTATATTCCTCTTGAATTCTTTTTGGTTCTAATTTCAAATTTATTTGAAATTGTACATTCATATGCATGTATGTAGTACCGTAGAATATATGAAACTCCTTCAAAATTAAAATAAAGCACAAAAGAAATAAAACAATACAAATTAAACAGAAAACAGGTTTAAGGGGGGAGGTTTAGGGGGGGGGGGCTAAAACCCTAAACCTGCGGCGGCCTTTAGTCGCGGTTGGCCAGAAGAACCGCGACTAAAGGTCCTCCGCCCCGACGGCCACCTGGCGCCCACGTGGACGGGCCTTTAGTCGCGGTTCTTAAGCAACCGCGACTAAAGGGGGGGGGGCTTTAGTCGCGCCCGGTCGGTCGCGGTTGCGCAACCGCGACTAATGGCAGTTGCGAACCGCGACCAAAGGCCTTTTTTCCACCAGTGTAATGGCGCGCTATGACACGGTGCGCCATTAGTATTTTTGCAAAAAAAAGAATAAAAAAAGAATACAGTACTGGCGCACTCTGTGGCTGGTGCGCCATTACTAGTTAGAACTAGTAATGGCGCACTTCGCTCGGATGCGCCATTAGTATGTATGGAAAAATAAAAAAAAGTTTATTACTAGTGGCGCACCATGTGTCTGGTACGCCATTAGTGTCTTCCACACTAATGGCGCATCACCAAGTGGTGCGCCATTAGTATATAGTAGTGGCGCACCACCTGACTGGTGCGCCATTAGTGCCTATCCCATCTATAGCCCTTTTCCTAGTAGTGCTCGTCATAGCTCCTCTCCTCTGCTGCTACAAAAGAAGAGAGAGATTAGAAAGAGGGGCCAGGATGGGATGAACTGAGTGGAGGCCGTTGGTGTCGGGCCAGGAGGGTGCATGGCGTAGATAATAACAACTGAAGAAACTAACTAATGACCAGATATGTGTGGTGAAATAACTGTCAGCCAACTAAATGATCCACCCAGAGAAGCAAGGAAGATGGTAAGAAACAAGCGAAATAAAAGGTAGTGGGCTTCAATACAAACATTAACCAGCCTAAAGACGTTGTTATTAGAAACATGACACCATGGTTTCTGCTGGTTTATCAACAAATTAAAACAAGCCATTAAACCGACAACTTGCTTACTCCCAAAACAAGCCACATCGAATCATCATCGCCCTAGCAAGGATGGCTTCCGACCGGTGGGGCACGTGTGAATAAAAAGGGTTCAGGGTTCAATGCATATGGGCTCAGATTTGCCTTTCCTCGATCATATAATCTACCCTCATCATCTCTTATCACCAGATCAATCTGTTTATACAGTGGAGTTGCCCTGGTTATCACTCAATAAGAATGACCATCCAAAGGACAGAACAATAAGTATCACAGGTTCAAAAACAAGTCTAGAGACAAGAGGGAGGACCGAACTTGATACCCACGGCTAATAATCATCGCCCTAGCAAGAATGTCTTCTGACCGATGGGGCACGTGATTCAAATGCGGTGGCACAAGATATCTCATTTTGGGAGTAACTATTCATTCCAGCAGTAACTTTTTTTATCCGACGGACAAGGTCGTTACAGGGGTCGATCCGACGGCCCAAGATCCATCAAGCAACCAGATCCGACGGCCAGGAATCCCAAATCGCTGAGGAGCGGCCTGAGGAGCTTCTATTCTTATTTCTAGATGGACTTATTTCTGGATTTTCGGATGGATCACCGGATCAATATGTTCTTACGAGGGTTTAACTACCCTGGTTATCACTCATTAGAAATGACCATCCAAGGACAGAGCCACTAAAATAAGAACATGATCAAAACAGCTCAAAGAAACGAGGGAGGATCCAAATTAATACCCACAAGTGTCTCGACTTCTTGAGAGCACGCCTATATCAGCCATAACTGGTCATCATAGCCCTGGCCATGTCCCATATAGTAGCCGAAGCAGAGCAGGGGAAGATGGAGCTCAAAGAGGAAGGTTGTAGCCGAGGCAGTACTCAGAGGGCACTGGGGTTGCGCATGAACGCCATCCAACCAGTGAGGAACCACGTCGGAGTTGCGCCTTGCACCATCCCGTCGACGAGCATGATAGCCATGGGCATAGAAGTGGCCAAGGACGTGAGGAGGTGATGTATAACACATCTGGGAGTTTATGCATCTCAAAATCTTTCAGTCCTTTCATCGCCGTCACAACTTCTTCAGCTTTTCACTGTAAAACCTATGTGGAGCAGGATAGCATAACTAAGAAACGAGAAAACTAACAATTTTCTGTTTCTGATTCAAAGACAGGAGTTTATGCATCACAAAATTCTTACCATTTGCATCCCTTCTTCAGCCATACGGTCCCTGGAGCGCAGCCCCTGCCATCAACCAACTCCGGTTGGACCAGCCCGCAAAAGCCCATGCGCTAGGATTACAGCCATGACAACTAAAGACCACAATGATCATCACTTCTAAACACCTGACATGGTGTGAGAATTTAGGAGCGGATAGCACGCAGGCATGAAGCACAGTTGTATAGATGACTGACAGGGTGGTCAGGGACGACAGACTTGCTAACGGCTAGGAGCAACAACCAGTTAATTGTAGATAAGAAAATAGTTAACTTTTGAAGGAAAATATGAAAAATTTGCAGTGTCATGCACAACCAGCAAAAATAAACAGCTAACTAAGAATTCATGGAAGACTTATCCTACGCTAAACTAAAAGCTAGTTAGAACTATAAGCATGCAAGCTCTTACATCACTTCGAACTGCTAACCCCAAATATAAGATCATGAAGAATGAATGTCGTACGGTGCTGACTGCCAATATGGTAAATACATGTATTTGTTAAGGTACCTATAAACATTCATGGTTTAATCGAAAAAAAGCAGTAGCACATAATGCATATTATAGATTCTACAGAGCAAACATACCTGTAGCAGCGAGGGACTCCACGAAAAGTTGCTAATGCAAATGGAGCTGTTCTATCTGAACCAAAGACCAATAAATCTGCAAATCAATCAACAAACATAAGAGCCAACTCCCTCAGTTTAGGGTTTCCGAATATCTCATAGAAATTAGCTAACTATATTAATTTTGAATTTGATGATCTACAACTGAAATCATAGTCAGGTATCAGGATACAACTAAACTACTTAAAAATTTACGGCAGACTCGGGAACTCATAAGAGAAAAGGTATTAAAAGGAATATAGCTCCCTCTCTTACTTTGGGCCTGTAACAGATATGGATGGCTGTGATGTTGAAAACATATTGGGGAAACTGGGAATGGGCCCCATGTGGAACTTTCCCACATGGACAGGAAACACAACTAACTATAGTGCCTCCCTATACAAGATTCAGTTTAGGGTTTCCGAGTATCTCATAGGAATTAGCTAATTGTACTAATTTTGAATTTGATGATCTACAACTGAAATCGTAGTCAGGTATTAGTATACAACTAAACTACTTCAAAATTTATGGCAGACTCGGGAACTCATAAGAGAAAAGGTATTAAAAGGAAACTGATGACACAGATTCTAACTTGGTCACAAACAATATAGAACCTTTTTTTTTTGAGTAACAACAATATAGAACCTATAGCTTCCTCTCTTACTTTGGGCCTATAACAGATATTGATGACTGTGATGTTGAAAACATATTGGGGAAACTGGGAATGGGCCCCATGTGGAACTTTCCCACATGGACAGGAAACACATGCCACAAGTTATTCTAAAAAAAAACTATAGTGCCATAATGGTATTATTAATTGATGCATCTCCATCTGTAGCTCGAATCTACAATCCAATTCAACCAACGGATTCACTATGTGAATACAAGTAACTCGACATTTCTGAGTGGTGGAGGTTGGCAATCAACTCCGCGCCGATGGTTCAAGGGGATGGAACGGCAACCATGAAACAGCTCACCACATGGCTGATCTGGAAGCATTGGAATGCATGTGTCCTCGACTGAAACCAACCAAATATTGTGTGCTTGCTCATACAAATTCAGGTGGAAGAAAGGTCTTGGGAAACAGCAGGTGAGACAGAGTTACGACTGATCCTGGCAATGGGCACTAGTGCTCTTGTGTAGTGTTGTATGGGGATTAGGCTGTAATTATGAAATCTTCTTTCTATCAATTCAAGGCACAAGACTTTCGTGTTTTCTCGAGCGATAAAATACAAGCAACTCGACTTGGTCTAGCCCCCATCTTAATTATCTTTTGTACTAATACAGAGAAACCTTCAGCAGCAGCATCAATAAGATATACTACATGTTTTAGCTCTGCATATAATCCATTTCTTGTTGATGGTGATTTTTCAAGAACAAAGAGAAAGAAAATCACTACTGCTACCTTTAACATAGTACTAAAAGCAAATGTAAATGCTCGATGTAGACACTTGTGTATGTAGCTTTGCTTCAAACAGAATAAGGCAAGCAGCATGTTATGACCCCAAAGGGATAGTTAACTTATGTGTGATGTAAATAAATTTACCTTTGGATGATATGAAGAGAGGGCCACTCTTAACTACCTGGTTATGAGGTAATTTTGATGTCAGAGACAGCACAAAGAGTTAATAATAACACATAACAGTATCTTGAATGCTTAGAAGTCAGTCAACTGGGTACTCATTACCCAGATAAACGAAACACTGTTAAAGTGATAGCTCAACAGGAACCTGCATCCTCCAAACAGTTCCATTGGCATTCATGTGCCGTATTAATCACTAATCAGCTACTAAGCCAAATTAAATCCGTATCCGCTTATGCTCGAGGAATAGGACATACACTCTCTGTCTCTCCAGTCCAGCCAAAACCCAGAGGCAGGAGCTGCCCCTGCGAGCTCGCATCATCCATAGCTCTGTTGCCTTTCGCATCAGAGCCGCCACACATGACACCACCACTGAGCGGCATTTCTCCTCTGACGCCATCTCGCCTCCCAGAGCTCGACCCCAAAAATTCGACAAACAAAAACAGTGAAACGCCTGTCCGCACGCCAAGGCAGAGCATCTCTCGGCCGCCCGGGGATGAGATACCAATCTCCGACCCATCACCCTAAAAAAATAGCATCTCCCCCAAACGCAAGCGAGGAATCCGAGAGCGAGAGAGCTCCCCATAGCCTCACGTTCCTCTCCCCGTTGCTCCCCCATCGAGCTCGAGCTCGTCCATGGCCGCCGCGGCGGGCGGGGCCGCGGTCATCGGCCATGGCCATGGCCATGGAGAGCAGGACGGGCGGGGCGGCCCCTTGCTCCCCAGTCGAGCTCGAGCTCGTCCATGGCAGCCACGGCGGGCAGGGCGGGACGGCGGGGCCGCGCCCATCATCGCCGCCGCCGCGTGCCCCTCCTCCTTCTGCTGCTCCCCGGAGGCGGCCGTCTCCTCGTCCTCCCCGAGCGTGAGCTCCGCCTCGGCGACGTGGACGGGGCAGGTAGCCACGGCGAACAGGGCGGGACGGCGGGGCCGCGCCCATCGTCGCTGCAGCCGCGTGCCCCTCCTCCTTCTGCTGCTCCCCGGAGGCGCTCCTCCTCGGTGACGGGGACAGGGCAGGGAGGTGATCTAGGGTTTGGAAGGAGAGAGAGAGAGGGAGGCGCGGGCGGGGAGGAGGCCGGGCGGCGGCGGGACGAGTGGGCACCTAGTGCGAGGCGGCCGGGCGGCGGCGGAGAGAAGACATGGTGCGAGGTCGCGGGGAGGAGAGGAGGTAGGTGGCGACGCGCGAGAAAGAGAGCGAGGCGGCTAGGGTTTCACCACGGGCGTGGCTGCCTTTTATACCTGTGCGAGTGAAATGATGAAAATGCCCCCGGCGGGGTAGACTATTTACGCGCGATGGCACGGTCGAGGTGAAACTGTTCATTGCAACAGTAACTATTTTTTATCCGACGGGCGAGGTCGTTCCAGGGGTCGATCCGACGGCACAGATCCGATCAAGCCAGCCGATCCGACGGCCATTAATCCCAAATGGCTGAGGAGGCGGGAGGATCACTGGCATTCTTGTTTCTCGATTTACAACTCTTTCTGACTACATATGTTATTTTTCATGCATTTACTGATTATTTTAAGTTATAAGACCATGAAGTTGAAAAGCATTTGAAATGAACTCCGAAAAGGTTCTAAGTTGGCATGGTATCATCATTTCACCCACATAGCATGTGCGAGAAAGTAGAGAGGGTTACGGCAAAAACTGGATGCACTTCATGTACAAAACGGACAATCTCTTTCGAAGTATCAGGGTTTCATACGGAAACTCGTCTGTTACAAAGGGATTTCATTTTTTTTGAACTTATTTAAACTCCATTGTTTTTCTGTGTTCAAAATACACCGTTCAAAGCCACATCATCAATTTACAACCCTTTCTGACTACATTTGTTATTTTTCATGCATTTACTGATTATTTTGAGCTATAAGACCATGAAGTTGAAAATCATTTGAAATGAACTCTGAAACCAAAGTACATACATAGTTCTCCAGAGCATTAAAACCAAAGTACATACATAGTTCTCATTGAACAACATATAGCTCTCCAGAGCATCTAATTAAACCATACATTGAAATTATGTAAAACATTTCAATGCAACAACAAATGCGATCATAATCGCAATCAAGGTAACAACTGATCCAACTGCATAATGATACCAAGCCTCGGTATGAATGGCATATTTTCTAATCTTTTTAATCTTCAACCGCATTGCATCCATCTTGATCTTGTGATCATCAACGACATCCGCAACATGCAACTCCAATATCATCTCCTCCTCCTCAATTTTTCTTATTTTTTCCTTCAAGTAATTGTTTTCATCTTCAACTAAATTTAACCTCTCGACAATAGGGTTGGTTGGAATTTCCGGTTCAACAACCTCCTAGATAAATAAAATCTATGTCACATTGGTCGGCATAATTGTCATAAACAATGAATGAACCAAATAGTTATGAAAAGATAATATATACCACATATGAATCGTAGACAGGACAAGGGCCGACGGGGGCGGATACCAAAACCATCGCACTATATAATAACAAGGAATAATAAAAGTAAGAAAATTAGACAAGTATCTATCTGAAGTCAATTTTTTTTTTCAGAAAGAAGATAAGAACAAGAGGCTCACCACGGTGGTGCCGGCGACGAGATCGGCACGGGCGATCGACGGCGGTGAAGATGGGGCGGGAACGGGGCGTGACGGACCGCTAAATCTAGACAAATCTCGTTGAAAATGGAGCTCGGAGGTCGAGTTTCGAGAGGAGAAAGCTTAACTAGTGTGGCTCGGGCACTTCATCGAACACCTCATGTGCATAGGAGGTGAACTAGAGCACCCAAATGCCCTCCCCTCGCCGGCTTGACAAAACAGAGCACTTTGGAGTGCTCTGCCGCGGCGGTGGGTATATATAGGCAAGTTATTTGTCCCGGTTCGTGGCATGAACCGGGACTAAAGCCCCCCCCCCCCTTCTATCCCGGTTCAAGCCATGAATCGGGACCAATGGTTGTGGGCCAGGAGCGAGGACCATTGGTCCCGGTTCGTGGCTTGAACCGGGACAAATGGTTCCGTACGAACCGGGACAAATGCCCACGAGGCCCCGTCCGGCCCCCTGAGCTCACGAATCGGGTCTAATACCCCTCATGGGTCCTGGTTCTTGAAGAACCGGGACTAATGAGCTAGCCAGGCCCGAACGTTAGCCCTGTTTTCTACTAGTGAAGCCTCCCTAGTTTTGCATGCCACAGGGAGAAAGCAAGGATGGACAAAGGAAACAGTGCAGCCTTTCCTACATGTTCTTTGGTCTCTTCGCCGAGTACCATTGCAGCATTGTCATTGGGTTTGCCACTTGTACGTCGGACTCTTGGCTGACATGATGGAGGTCGGCCAAGTCACTGTATTCGACTCCAATTTGATGAAATCTTGGAATCTGATGAGGGGTTCGAGGCGTCATCCAGGTCATTAATGACAGGGTCTGGGGATGACCATAAGTGGTTAAATGTTGCGCTATAACGAGGGAGGGGAGGCGGCGGCGTGGGCGGGAAGAACAATGGAAGGAGAAATGTTGTTCATGCCTAACCATTTTCCAGATGAAGTGCGCTACAAATATCTTCCCATAACCACCGAGTATGGAGGCTCGCTGGCCTGGTTTGGACCGTGCTCCAAAAATAATGGCTATCGAGGGCTGGATACGAGTCTGCTAAAGCGGTCTTTCGACCAAATTCACTATAACAAAGGTTATTACGACAATCGGACCAAAATGATTACTCTACTAGCCTTGCTCTTATTACATCTTGTTGGGTTACCGGGTGCAACTAAGACGCAAAAGGACAAAGCAGTCCCAGTGCACCTGTTAGGTATGGCAGACGATGAGATTCATATCCTAGGTTACCAAAGTTGAGAGAATTGGTGGCTTCAGCGGCTTGATATCTTTGGTTTGAGCACCGAAAATTTTACCATGGACAAGAGAACCGAAGTCCCTCGCAAATTAGCATTGCTATACGTGCACTTTCGGCGAATTATAGCCTAGCTTGTATGCCGAAAGCTAAATTTGATTTACCTGATTGGAAAAAACGTAAGTTCGGTTATATGAAGCTAAATGTGAACACGAGTTTTGATTGTGATTCACTTGTGGGGACCGTGGGGGGCTGTTATCCGAGACCACAATGGGAAGTTCATTGCCACAGCAAATGAAAAGATGGCGATTTGCTATGATTCATTTACAGTCGAAGCCGTGGCAGTGAGATTGGCTTGAATCTTACACGTAATATGGGCTGTAGCAAAACTGAGATGAATTCGAATAGCGTGGAAGTTGTTGAAGCTCTGAATGACTGTAGTTCATCATCAGTGGCCAGTACAATTTTTGATGACTGTTTTTTTTATGTCTCTTGATTTTAATCATGTAACCTTTGCTCAATGTAATAGGGAAAGTAACCAAGTAGCTCATGAAAGCTAGGATAGCTAGATTTTCACCTCCTTCTGCCTGGATGGATTCAGCACCGGACGCGGTGATTTCCATGCTTGTAAACGATGCAATAGCGAGTGAATAAAGAGGTGATTTTGGTCCCAAAAAAAGATGCAAAAGGACAAATCAATTTTATTTTTGTTGGGTTAACTTGTTTGTAGTGCTGTACTGGGTCTCCTCAACACACTAGCTAACAAATACTTGTGATTTTCTTTTCAATGGAAAATGAATAAAGTAATAAACGCAATGGAGTTTGTAACTAAATGATAATGGCGATTTGTTATTTTTCTATGGCCCGACACAATATTCCAATCAAGCATCCTGTAGACTGTCAGCGGCCATTTTAACAAGGCGTATATACCTCATAGTAAAATATGACTTGATTCGAGAGAAAAAGAAGTAAAATACAACTTTGTATAGTGTAGCTATTTCCATAATCTATATAGTCCAATTTGCGGTAAAGGTTCACCCTAATATTTTATACACCAGGAATAAATTTAAAGGACCTACACTTGACTAGTCTCTTCTTTTTTCTTTTTGCGGAATACACTTGACTAGTCTTGATAAGCTCGAAATTTGGAGGAAGAATCCACATGCCAGGCGAGCGGACAACTTCATAAGATCCCACTGATTTTATCGTCGGCATGACACTATTACTCTCTTGCAAAGGATACACACTGTCACCATGGCAGTCAAAACTCGTCAAGTATGTTGCATCATCATCATAGACGCAGCTTCTTTGCACCTCGCCGCGTCCGGTCATTGGGATGTACACTGCTTTGGACCATTTGCCCCCCAAAAACAAAGCGCAATCACCCAAGCTCATTACTTCCTCCCACATGCCAGCATGCCCCGTCGTTGAGTCGTCAACAAGCTTAAACACCCTGAAAGAAGGTACACGGCTGATGCCATGCCAGGTCCTCGCTACCAATGCCAGCTTTCCATGCAACTCAACAATGTAGTTCGGGTGCACGAATGGGGCGTTACACATTCGGATTTGCAACCGGCGGGGTTCGCCGATGATCACCGGCCCATGGACTTTGTTCACACCTATTTCGAACACGAGTAGCTCTCCTATGGTGATGCCATAGAGTTGACCATTGTAGAATATTATGTCGACGGGCCGTAGTCCATCAATTTGTTTTATCCTCCATCCATTGTCTGGATAACCAATCCCGCAAACAGCGATAGCGATATCGTACAGATAAATATCTTTGACGTGGGAGACCTTGGCAGCGATGATGCAGCGTCTTGAGGTGGGGGGTTTTGAGAAGACAACCTTCCGGACCGAGACACGTTGGCGCATGTTGTTTGCGGGGAAGGGCACCTCAATGCCAGAAAATAGGTTCACAGTTGCAAGTTCTAGGTTGGGCCCTTGCATGGCGACCCAGCCATCGTCGTAAGATCCCACCAGGCGCTTGCCGATCGCCTCATTCGGCAATCGGATGCGCACGGCCCCGCCGTCCTCCGGGCAGTACACGCTCTTCATATTGCTGCTGTTGCGGTCGTCCTTACAATTCGACAAGACAAGCCATGGCAGAGCGGGTGGCTGCTGGGACCCCGCCATCCTGATGGCGATTGCGGCTGCTCGCCACGACCTGCACGCGGCGGCGAAGCGGACACGGTGTGGCAGGCCGGTGATCTTGGTGTAGACCTCGTGGAGAAGCTCGTCGGGGAGATCGGCCCATTGTGCTGGATTCATCGATGGCGCGCCCCGTGTGATCTGTGTACGGCGCAAGCCGCCGGGCGTCGATCGCTATTTGACTGAGATCCGGTTACAGAGCTAGCTAGGTTTAGCACGTCTGGGATTTATAAAGAACTCACCTGAATCGCTGTTTCCGCTGGGCTGGTTTGCAAGCTTTGGGCCGGTATTTTTTACTGGCCCACCACCGCGACTATTTTGTAGAGGAGATAGGCTGCTGCGAGGCCTCTTTTTTGCCGAGAGCTGCTCAGATGCTCAAATGAGTTGAATTTTGGGGCGCACCTCACGCATCAAATTATCTACCACCACAAAAAAAATTGAAATTTTTTAAATTTTTCTAGTATTTTTTTTTAATTTTTTTCTAAGCGTGGGTGCAGCTGAGCTTGAACACTGTAACCTTGAACTTGTAGCGTGTGGGTGTCAATGGTGACCACATGTGCTCTTTTGCTACCCACCCTTCATTTGGGTAGTCAATCCAGCACGAGGTCACACAAGTGGATGAAGGTGGCATGGATGTATCCGCCCGACGAGGAGGTCTTCGGAAATATGAACTTCCTCTCCTTTGTTCTGCGGAGAGCGCCAACTCTGTGCGTGAGAAGAGGTTCACCCTTCAAGATGTGAATTGTCCCTGAGTATGGTGATCCAATCACCTTCATGAGATCCCACAAACCTTCTGACGACTGCCTTGTGCATAATCGGGATGCTCAAGACAAAACCATCCTCCATGGGGCCACATGAGGTCATGGGGTGTTGCATGCCACCACAGATTACGATGGCTCACCATGACCGATACGCAACTACAAAGCAGAAGCAGTCCAGCGAGGCGATGATCCTGGAGTATACTGTGCCCAGAAGATTGCCTAGGAGATCGGACTAGTGCAGTGGTCTTTGTGTGATGTTGCTGCCGCCGCCGCTGCTTGTCATCAAGTCACATCACTAGTGCAAAACCAGGATGTATCACCGGTTCATAAGGGCCTTTAGTGCCGGTTCTGTAACCGGCACTAAAGAGTGGGGACTAAAGGTCCCCCTCTTTAATAACGGTTCGACACGAACCGGCACTAAAGTGCACCCACGTGGCACGAGCCAGCGCCGGGGGCGGGGTGCCCTTTAGTACCGGTTGGTAACACCTATCGGTACTACAATATTTGAGGGGTTTTGGTTTTACTTTTTATTTTTTCTTTAATTTTGTGTTTTCCATTTAATATTTTTTTGTTTGCTGTAATTTTACGATACTACATATTGTACATGTTATGTATATACTACACAAAAAATTCATCCTACCACCCGGTGGTAGTTACCCCACATGTCTTATATACTACCATATATATTATTTTATTATTTTAAATATGTTCATATACTATATCTAAGATATTTCAAAGCAAGTTACATGAAAAAATTGCATATAAGCCCATAATTTTTGTTATATTTGTAAAATACATACATATTTGTACGTAAAAATGAGCATACTCAAAAAATGGTACATACTACCTAAAAATCAGTATATATACTACCTAATTATTGAGTGAGGCGTTTTGGAGGACGAGCTCCATGGGTCTCGTAATCTTGTCCGGGCGTTCGATCGCTGTGATGTGTGCGGCATGCGTTTCCAGGTTTAATACGCGGGCTTTAATGCAGGAATACACCGGTGCCGTGAGCTGCTGTGCTTGATTAGTACATGGGCCTTGGCCACGGCGGATTTTGCACGGACATGATGTTCCTCCTGGGCTGATTTGAATTTGCCCCATGCAGCGTCAGGGCCGGGCTGGCGGGACATTAAATGTTTTTTTGAGAGATTGGTGGGATAGAGAACCATTTAAAGTTTGTGGCAAAAAAAAAGAGAACTAATTAATTACATTCGGTCCACAACTTTGCCTCGTTAGACTGTCTCTCCCTTTCTAAAAATAAAATCACCTGCCAAAAAAAGTTTCTTTTGTGAGAAAAAATGCATCCCCTGCCACTAGAGCAGTAGACAGAAGCTCTTTTGCTATGGATGGGATGAAATTATTCTTGGAGGGGTGCGATTCAGGGTAATCTTCTGCCAGATATCACATTCGTGACTCGTCAAGGTTACCCATGCCCATGCGGTCAAAATGTAGAACGTCCATGTGCAGTTCATGGCTAGTTCCTGAATAGCGTTGAGACTGTATTATTTGTCGCATTGAACATCATGTACTAGTAGAATTGTGAATCAGAAAATTGCTGAACTTGTTCGTATTCTACAACAACTAGTAGAGTGCCCGTGCGTTGCCACGGGCTCTTGAAATAGTTTGTAAGAGTTACATGTTAACTTTCTAAGGCCTCGCTCCGCCGTAGATCGAGACCCCCGGCACTGATTCCACCCTGCCTAGGCCGCCGCCTGCCACCGAGCCACCCCATCGCGTTCGCCTCCGCTTCGGCCGCCTCCGCCCTGCCCCGACCCCGCCCGCCTCCTCTCCGGCCGCCTCCGCCTCCGGTCCATCCTCCGCCCGGCCCCGCTCCGTCCGCCTCCTCTCCGGCCCTGCTCTGTCCGCCTCCTCCGGTCCGGCCGCCGCCCCGTTCCGTCCGACTTCGCCCCGCGCCGCATGTCGCTGCCACGCTCCGTTCACCTCCGCCCCGCGCCACATGTCGCCGCCCCGTTCCCCGCTCGGCCGCCGCCCGCTCCCTGATGGCGCCGAAGAAGACGCCGAAGGGCAAGTCCGGTTCCTTCGGCATGAGGGCGAAGCCCTCCGGGAACTTCGGACTGGAGTTCTCCGATGCCGGGCAGCGTTGGTGGCTCTGCACGTATCCCACCGCCGATGAGGCCTCGAATGCCTACGACGTGGCGGTGTGGCGTGCCGGATGGCCGAAGACGAACCTAAACTTCCCGGAGGTCGAGTCCCAGGCGGTGGCGGAGTGGCTCGTGCCGCAGGGTATCCGGATGGAGGAGATGCCGGCTAAGAAGGCAAAGAAGAGACCGGCGGTTGTTGTCGCTCCCGGCGAGAGCGACGAGGCGGTGATGGCTTGGTTTGCACGAGAGCATCCGCAGTACGTCCTGGCCGAGATGGAGCACTACTGAAAGTGCGACGTCGAGGCGAAAAAGAATGGAGTGAAGAAGGAGGAGAAGGCCGGCCCCTCGACTGTGATCCCTATCGAGTCGTTGGATGAGGACTGGGGTGACACCGAGGAGGAGGACGAGGGGTGCGATGACCGACCAAGGACGAGTTCTGGGAGCAGTTCCGCAGCTCCGACGACGAGGAGTAGTTTCATCTAGTAGTTCGAATAAGTAGTAGTTGAATTTGTGTATGAAACTATGTTGAATTTCATGTTTGAACTATGTTGAGATGAAGTAGTAGCTGGCCGTTTTAATCTCGGTTCTGGACCATCTGTTGGAGTTGCTCTTTATTTTATATCCCCGTTTTGGACCATCTGTTGGAGTTGAGCCTTTTTTGGAGATGTAGAAAGCACTTTTTGGTGCTCCATATTTGCACAATCATCGATTTGGACCACCAAAATTTAGACCTTCTATTGGAGATGCTCTTAGCCAGAGATAAGAACCACCAGATCTCATCGCAACAACCGAACTTGTTATAGTCGCGTTTTATTCTATCTAGTCCATAGAAATAGGAACAATCGAACGGGTTCGATAAGCAGATGGCTCAACTAAAAAAAAGTGGATGGCTAATGAGAAAAATCTTTAGATTTCTCTTCCTTCTTTTCTCTAAGTGGCTAAGATTAACTCCAAGCATGACCCCAAATGATCCGCTTCTGACCGTTTCGGCTGAAACGCGCAGATGCAACAGCCTAACGCGCGCTCGCATCTGCAAAGTCTGTCCACTTAGTGTTCGCATGGACGAATTTCAGGCTCGAATTTGCGTCTGATTTGCATCCACACGGACACGAAACGGATGCTCGCTCGTCTGCTCACTGTCTGCATTGGGACCCGCTTTTGACCATCCACCTACCGCCGGCCCTCATATTAAATGGGCACGCGCGTGTCTAGCCCTGCATGTTAGTGTGAGTTTGAGGTCCTCGTGCATCCTATTTAAGTCAAAGTAGAGGGGGCCGCCAGATCAGTGCAGTCCTTCTCTTGCCCCCAGTCGCCCCGACAAGCCACAACCCTAGCCGCATGGGCTTCCATGACAAGTTCAGTCACGATGGCAAGCATGACCTCGAGGCATCCTCCTCGAGGTGAGCGCGGGCGGCGAACTTCACAATTGCTCCTCCACGGTCGCCACGCGAGCCTCGACCACCACAGTTGCGCCTCTACCTCCCCGTTCACCGCTGCCGGTATCACTGGCAACACCGCATCTCGGGCCCATGGCCTGATGTCAACCTGATGCCAGCCTAGCATCTCAACCCCAACATGGTGCCACTGATCACGTCTGGATGAGATCCGCTGGCGTCGTGCTGAGCTTGTGCGGAGTTGCGCTCACCCAGATTACGCGGTGGACTCCCTGTAACGGGACTCCTCCTGTTGCACCGCCGGTGATCGTGAAGGAGGAAGCCGCACTTGGCCACCCTCGAGGAAGCCAACTGACGCCATATCAAGGAGTCCGAACTCTTGGAGGAGTCATACTGGCCTGACATGGCGCGGTCGATGGGCCGATAGCGTTGCCGGCGTTGGGGCCAATGCACCACCGATGCCTCCCGTGCCAGGCGTAGAGGCCAGCGCCTCCACCGGCTGAGGTCCAAACGTACATGTGGACGTCCAGTGTGCCCGTGTATGTGGCCACTCCGCCTGTTTGGCTGGGCGTGACGGAGGAGTGCCAAACCTCCTGGAGTGGGAGTCACGAGCAATGGCAGCGGAGCACGAGTGCATGATGCAGGTGGAACGCCAGCTAGAGCTTGAGGTGGAGGCCGAGCGCCGCGAGCTCGAGGAGGAGGCGGCCCAGAGGGCGGCGACGACTCAGGCGTACCAGGAAGCATTTCCATGGGCGCAGGCGCTAGAGTACGTCGACCTCACCAATGAGGACGACCACTTCTAGATGCACCCTAGATCCGCCGACCACCGTCTTTTTTTTTGTTCTTTATTATTAATGTAAGTGGACTTTTGGGACATTTAAGTTATTAACTTTATCTACTTTAATTTTATTTTTGATTTTAACTTTCTTTTGGTCGCAAATTTGGAGATGCGCCGGCTTCGTTGATGCAGAAAACCACATTCTGGCTATTAACCGGTCTGTTTTACGACCCAAATAAACAAAATCCCGACAAAACGTACGTCTGTTTGTTGTTAAATCCCATGAGGGCATGCCATTGAACAAAATTCAAATGAACCAATTCAGCTCACGTACACAAAAGCATGCCCTCATCCATGAAGTGTGTGGAGATCCGACAGAATAAGTACCAAAATAAAGTGTTATTAGTTAGATGCCCGTGCGTTGCCATGACTACAATGCAAATATGAGTTTCTAGAACTACTTCTTTAGACTGTAATATTGTCCAATGGCATGACATCTGGTAAATTTTTTTCTGCCCCAAAAATCAACATGCTGGTGTTTAAGAATAAGGACATTCAATAATCAAGGAACTGATGGTAACAAATAAATATCAGTGATATAATTCATTCCTTTGCAAAGTTGTGAAGTAGCAGCACATCACATCACAGAAATCACAAGGGTGCAAAAAAGATAGTGTCACAACATTACAGACTACCAAGAAATTAAAACAGAAATCGCTCTCCGAGGTTGAAAGCGTAACAAGAAACCCAATAATCATTACTGCCCAGTGAGGCGCAAGCTGGTAATATACATATACACGTGGCAGAAGAGACGACCTTGAACCATGCCTCCTCTCCTGCACACCCTGTACACGGCGCAAGCCCGATGTCGCCCATCCTTTGTGCGCCTTGCTGCTCTGGTGGCTGCAAAGGGGTGTCCTGAAGGGGATCAGCGGTGGCTCCTGAAGGGGATCGCCGGCGGCGGCGGCTGAAGGGGTGAAGGGCGGCGGCGGCGAACAAGGGCAGGAAGTCTAGCGTGCGAGTCGTTCTCGCTCGAGGGCATGTGATGTCGCTCGTACGGGGTTTTTTTCGCTGATTTTTTTGTAGGTTTTTTTATCGCTTGTTAATTGTCGTAGATTTTTTTTTCGGTGGTTACGAACTGAAGAGCGCGAGGGCTGGTGGAGGACTCAGTACGTGGTTTTTTCGGTTAGTGGCGGATCAGCTTGAAGTGGGAGGAGGTACAAAAATAGGTACCAAAAAAAACCGGGTAAGGTGGGACGAAAATAAAACCCGAAACGCAACCTACCAACTGAGACATTAGGAGTAGAGATAAGTACGTACCATGGTGTTGATGACAGGCAAAAGTTCTTCTCGATCGGCTGTCTGTAATCCTACTTGCCAATGACGCATGTGCTAACTGAATTTGCGAAACCGTAGAGATAACTGTATCTGTTAATCTGCCGTTCCTTGACGTCTCACAATTTCAGCAAAACGACATGGGCAAGTAATCACCACGCTCAACCCAAACGGCTAAAAGAATTTGAAGAGGCACCTCACGACCAAGTCAAGCCCATGTTCGATTCCCTTGACCCCACTATATTATGGAACATAAAGGATATCCTGATGGTACGTGGGCCTCGGCTGGTAGGGCGACCTGATCGACATGTGATATCACTGTGCATAAATGGAGAGAATACGGCCGCGTGTAAATAGCCGATGGATGAAATACATGCGAAGAATACATGGCTGGAACAGATCACGATAAAGGCTGACGCAGGAGATAGCGAGCTCCATGTAGCTCGTCCACCAAACAACATTTTCGCTAATTATTGCTATATACTACATACTACACGTACATACTCTCGGTTCCGACAGATACTACATCTAACATACAAAACGCAAGTGGTGGTAACTACCACTGCTTGTAGGAAACATTTGTCCTACCGAATCATTTGTCCACTATTTTATTATTTGTCCTTATAAATAATAAACTAGCGATTGCTTCTGGTCGTTCGTCGATGGCGTTTTGCAGGAAAGTCCCTCCCTTTCGGAGAAATAAACCCGCAGTCCTATTTTAAGTGTGTTCCTGACAGGATAATGTTTTGTTTTTTTTGCAAAACAACCCTGCAACCACCTGCCACCTCCGCCACTTATCCATTGCCTGCCTCCACCGAGCCGCTGCTGCGGAGCTCCATTCCCAGCAGCCGAGTAACATATATCAAGCAACAACGAAGTCTAACTCTCTTCCTATGCATCGGCAATGTCATAAAAGAACAATTCATGCACACCAAGTAAAGGCCAATGCATAGTATAAGCAGTTTCTTGCAATTCTATCGTGTTGGAAACATAAAGAGGCGGAGATGTAGTTCCTCTCTCATAATAATTGCAAGTAGGAGCAGCAAGCACATGCATATTATATCTATCAAAATTATCATGTGCAACGATAAAAGGCAACCCATCAATATAACCCTTAATAAGCACAAACTTCTCCGATATAGTGTAGTAGGGAGAATTCAAAAAGATAATAGGACTATCATGCATGGGTGCAATAGCAACAATTTCATGTTTAACATAAGGAACTATAGCAAGTTCATCTCCATAAGCATAATTCATATTGGCATCTTGGCCACAAGCATAGCAAGCATCATTAAAAAGGGATATTGCAAGAGAATCAACGGGATCATAACAATCATCATGGCAATCATCCTTCGGTAAGCACGAAGGGGAATTAAACAATGTATGAGTTGAAGAGTTACTCTCATTAGAAGGTGACCACAGGTGATCAATCCGCTCTTCCTTCTTTTGTTCTTCGCTCTCCTCATCATCTTTTTCATCCAATGAGCTCACAGTTTCATAAATTTCCTCTTCCATAACTTCCTGCAAAATATTATTCTCTTCTTGGACAGCGGAGACTTTCTCAATAAATGCATCAATATTGTAATTGTATTCATAATTGTCATAGCAATATTTCAATATAGAAAAAATTTCAGGCCTATAAACATCATCATCTAAAGCTTCATACTTTTTAAACAAAGATTCAATTTTATAAGTAGCCTTAAAAGCAACAAATTCTTCAATTCGTTCAACATCATAGTAATCATATATACCATTAGCATAAGAAGCTAGGGTTTCATTATCATTAAATTTGCATGAAAAGGGAAGGTGTGGAGCCTTCATCCTAGAGCAACAATTGTAATCATATCTCAAGCGTTGATCCCGAGCATACCATGGCAACATATTAATTTCATCCCATAATAGTTTCCCTTTTTGTGTCAAGCGATAATCCCTAAAGTATTCACGTTGATCCAACATTACTCCCATAACATAATTGAATGGGGATTTCTCAGGATTATTAAAGTAGTACATAATTTCTTTCACATAACGAGCATCGAGGGTTTTAGGAGGTTCCCCATCTCCATGAGTAGCATCTACACCTAATTTTTTTGGTATTTCATGTTCCATATCCATAACTAAAGATAGAGAACAACTTAGACCAGGAAATAAAAATTACTTAGTGATAAAGCAAACAAGCACACACGAGAATATTCACCCCACGCTATGACTCCCCGGCAACGGCGCCAGAAAAAGGTCTTGATGACCCGCAAGTATACGGGATAGTTGTAGCCTCTTTCGATAAGTAAGAGTGTCGAACCCAACGAGGAGCTAAAGGTAGAACAAATAGTCTCTCAAGTCCTATCGGCCACTGATACGACTCTACGCACGCTTGACGTTCGGTTTACCTAGAACAAGTATGAAACTAGAAGTACTTTGTAGGTGTTGTTGGATAGGTTTGCAAGATAATAAAGAGCACGTAAATAAAAAGTAGGGGCTGTTTAGATAAAGAGCAATAAAGTAAATATAACGAGTGTGGAAAAGTGGTGGTAGGAGTTGTGGAATTGTCCCTAGGCAATTGACTATGTTACTAGATCGGTAATTAGTATTGCAATTCTATTTGAGCGAGAGGCATAAGATAACATACTTTCTCTACTTGGATCATATGCACTTATAATCAGAACTCTAGCAAGCATCCGCAAATACTAAAGATCATTAAGGTAAAACCCAGCCATAGCATTAAAGCATCAAGTCCCCTTTATCCCATACGCAAACCACCTACTTACTCGGGTATGTGCATCTGTCACTCACGCCACCCACCATAAGCAAATCATAAACATATTGCAAACCGTACAGCGGGAATCCCTCACGCTTGTGCGACACGGAGAGCACCATAGGACAACACCAATAATAAAACATGCAACTCAAACCAATCATAGCAATTCATCAATCACCGATAGGACAACGAAAATCTGCTCAAACATCATAGGATGGCAACACATCATTGGATAATAATATGAAGCATAAAGCACCATGTTCAAGTAGAGGGTACAGCGGGTTGCGGGAGAGTGGACTGCTGGATATAGATGGGGGAAGGTGATGGAGATGTTGGTGAAGATCGCGGTGATGATGATGGCCCCCGGCAGCGCTCCGGCGCCCCCGGAAGCAAGGGGGAGAGAGCCCCCCTTCTTCTTCTTCCTTGACCTCCTCCCTATAGATGGGAGAAGGGATTCCCCTTTGGTCCTGGGCTCCCATGGCTTGGGAGGGGCGAGAGCCCCTCTGAGATTGGATCTATCTCTCTATCTCTCTCTGTTTCTGCGTTCTCCAATTCTGCCCCTTCACCATTTCTTTTATATCTGGAGATCCGTAACTCCGATTGGGGTGAATCTTTCGCCCAGATTTTCCTCATAAAATTAGCTTTCTTGCGGCAAAAGAAGAGCGTCAACCGCCTTACGGGTGGCCCATGAGAGTGCCAGGCGCGCCCAGGGGGAGGGCGCGCCCCCTGTCTCGTGGCCACCTCGGGCACCGTTTCGTGTTGATTCTTCCTCCGGAAAATCCCAAATATTCCAAATTAATTCTCCGTCCGTTTTTATCCCATTTGGATTCCGTTTGATATTGGGTTTCTGCGAAACATAAAACATGCAACAAATAGGAACTGGCACTGGGCACTGGATCAATATGTTAGTCCCAAAAATAATATAAAAAGTTGCCAAAAGTATATGAAAGTTGAATAATATTGGCATGGAAGAATCAAAAATTATAGATACGACGGAGACGTATCAGTGCATTTGATTGGTGCATTTTGAACACACAAAAAGTCGGGAGTTCAAATAAGTTCAAAAAAATGAAATCCCTTTGTAACAGATGAGTTTTCGTCCGAAACCCTAATACTTCGAAAGAGGTTGTCCATTTTGTACACAAATTGCATCCAGTTTTTGCCGTAACCCTCTCAACTTTTGAGCACATGCTATGTGGGTGAAATGATGATACCATGCCAACTTTCAACCTCTTCAGAGTTCATTTGAAGTGCTTTTCAATTTCAGCGCCATTTAGCTCAAAGAATGAACTAATAGCAAAAGAATGAACTAGAAAACTTTTATGAAAGTATACCAGCAAAAATAATGAACTAGAAAACTTCAATGAAACTCTAATAGCGAAAAGAATGAACTAGAAAACTTTAATGAAACTCTAATAGCAAAAGGAGTCAACTAAAAAGCTTTTACAAACCTCTAGTATTTTTGAAACTAAATTATATAAAATTTCTGCAACTAAAATTATCAAAGTATTTTTTGTTCAAAACATTAATAGCAAAAAGAATTTTCATAAAGAATTTTTTTTGTTGGAAACTTTACTAGCAAACTTAAATAACAAAATTTGTTTTTGATTAAAACAAACATTTGAACGAACCTAAAAATTACCAAATTGAATATAATGATAAAACACAAGAATATTAAATACAATGATAAAATACAGTAATATAATTGAAAAAGAATCACTCAAAAATCTATTTTTATAGTAAAGTTATTCACAAACTAGTGATTCACACAAATTTAAAAAAAAATCAAATTTAAACTATTCAAACTGGAAAACCAACGGCACTGACACAAAGTTTATAATTTTTATTACCTAAAAGCAAAAAGAATCACTGAAAAACAGTAAGTAATTTGCTGTAAGTAGAAACAAAATAAAATAAATAAAGCAAAAAAGAAAACAAAAAAACTGGAAAAAATAAAAATAAAATGCCACCTACTGGGCCACCACAGCCTGAATACGACTAGAAACCCAACCATGTGCCAGGATTTAGGCCCACAGCAGGCCCAGTAGGCCCACAGGCAAGGAGTGACAGATTAGGCACGAAAATTTGCAGTTGAGATGAGCTCGAGAGGGTGGGCGCGTCAGCGCTTATAAACTATTGGAAATATGCCCTAGAGGCAATAATAAATTAGTTATTATTATTATTATTATTATATGTCCTTGTTCATGATAATCGTTTATTATCCATGCTATAATTGTATTGATAGGAAAGTCAGATACATGTGTGGATAGATAGACAACACCATGTCTCTAGTAAGCCTCTAGTTGACTAGCTCGTTGATCAATAGAAGGTTATGGTTTCCTGACCATGGACATTGGATGTCATTGATAACGGGATCACATCATTAGGAGAATGATGTGATGGACAAGACCCAATCCTAAGCCTAGCACAAAGATCGTGTAGTTCGTATGCTAAAGCTTTTCTAATGTCAAGTATCATTTCCTTAGACCATGATATTGTGCAACTCCCGGATACCGTAGGAATGCTTTGGGTGTACCAAACGTCACAACGTAACTGGGTGGCTATAAAGGTGCACTACGGGTATCTCCGAAAGTGTCTGTTGGGTTGGCATGAATCGAGACTAGGATTTGTCACTCCTTGTGATGGAGAGGTATCTATGGGCCCACTCGGTAGGACATCATCATAATGTGCACAATGTGACCAAGGGGTTGATCACGGGATGATGTGTTATGGAACGAGTAAAGAGACTTGCCGGTAACGAGATTGAACAAGGTATCAGGATACCGACGATCAAATCTCGGGCAAGTACTATACCGCTAGACAAAGGGAATTGAATACGGGATTGATTGAATCCCCGACATCGTGGTTTATCCGATGAGATCATCGTAGAACATGTGGGAGCCAACATGGGTATCCAGATTCCGCTGTTGGTTATTGGCCGGAGAGTTGTCTCGGTCATGTCTACGTGTTTCCCGAACCCGTAGGGTCTACACACTTAAGGTTCGATGACGCTAGGGTTATAAAGGAAGTTTGTATGTGGTTACCGAATGTTGTTCAGAGTCCCGGATGAGATCCCAGACGTCACGAGGAGTTCCGGAATGGTACGTAGGTAAAGATTTATATACGGAAAGTTGTTGTTCGGGTTCCGGGAAAAGTTCCGTTTTTTTCGGTATTGTACCGGGAAGTTTCCAGAAGGTTCCGGAGGTCCGGAAAATGTTCCACCACGTCCAATACAGCAGCATGGGCTGTAAAGGGGCGCCCTAGCCTTAATGGGCCTGGGGCACCAGCCCCCCAAGGCCCATGCGCATGGGAGAGGGGAAACCCTAAGGGGGAGGGCCTCCACTTGACTTGGGAGGCACTCCTCCCCCCTTTGGCCGCCCCCCAACCCTAGATGAGATCTATGGGGGGCGGCCCCCTCTCTCCCCACCTATAAATAGTGGAGGGGTGGGAGGGCAGCCGCACCCCAAGTTCTGGCGCAGCCCTCCCCCTCTCCCAAGTACTCCTCCTCTCCCGCGGTGCTTGGCGAAGCCCTGCAGGATTGCCACGCTCCTCCACCGCCACCACACCGTCGTGCTGCTGCTGGCCGGAGTCTTCCCCAACCTCTCCCTCTCTCCTTGCTGGATCAAGGCATGGGATACGTCGACGGGCTGCATGTGTGTTGAACGCGGAGGTGCCGTCCGTTCGGTACTAGGATCATCGGTGATTTGGATCACGACGAGTACGACTCCATCAACCCCGTTCACTTGAACGCTTCCGCTTAGCGATCTACAAGGGTATGTAGATGCACTCTCCTTTCCCTCATTGCTAGATTACTCCATAGATTGATCTTGGTGATGCGTAGAAAATTTTGAATTTCTGCTACGTTCCCCAACAGTGGCATCATGAGCTAGGTCTATGCGTAGTTTCTGTGCACAAGTAGAACACAAGTTGTTGTGGGTGTTGATTTTGTTCAATATGCTTACCGTTACTAGTCCAATCTTGTTTCGACGGTATTGTGGGATGAAGCGGCCCGGACCGACCTTACACGTACACTTACGTGAGACAGGTTCCTTCGACTGACATGCACTTGTTGCATAAGGTGGCTAGCGGGTGCCAGTCTCTCCCACTTTAGTTGGATCGGATTCGATGAAAGGGTCCTTATGAAGGGTAAATAGCAATTGACATATCACGTTGTGGTTTTTGCGTAGGTAAGAAACGTTCTTGCTAGAAATCCATAGCAGCCACGTAAAACATGCAAACAACAATTAGAGGACGTCTAACTTGTTTTTGCAGGGTATGCTATGTGATGTGATATGGCCAAAAAGAATGTGATGAATGATATGTGATGTATGAGATTGATCATGTTCTTGTAATAGGAATCACGACTTGCATGTCGATGAGTATGACAACCGGCAGGAGCCATAGGAGTTGTCTTAATTTATTGTATGACCTGCGTGTCAATGAACAACTCCATGTAATTACTTTGCTTTATTGCTAAACCGTTTGCCATAGTAGTAGAAGTAATAGTTGGCGAGACAACTTCATGGAGACACGATGATGGAGATCATGATGATGGAGATCATGGTGTCATGCCGGCGACGATGATGATCATGGAGCCCCGAAGATGGAGATCAAAAGGAGCAAAATGATATTGGCCATATCATGTCACTTTTGATTGCATGTCATGTTTATCATGTTTATGCATCTTACTAGCTTAGAACGACGGTAGCTTAAATAAGATGATCCCTCGCAATAATTTCAAGAAAAGTGTTCCCCCTAACTGTGCACCATTGCGAAGGTTCGTTGTTTTGAAGCACCACGTGATGATCGGGTGTGATGGATTCTAACGTTCGAATACAACGGGTGTAAGCCAGATTTACACACGCAATACACTTAGGTTGACTTGACGAGCCTAGCATGTACAGACATGGACTCGGAACACGGAAGACCGAAAGGTCGAGCATGAGTCATATAGAAGATACGATCAACATGAAGATGTTCACCGACGTTGACTAGTCCGTCTCACGTGATGATCGGACATGGCCTAGTTGACTCGGATCATGTAATCCCTTAGATGACTAGAGGGATGTCTATCTGAGTGGGAGTTCATAAGATGAACTTAATTATCCTGAACATAGTCAAAAGATCTTTGCAAATTATGTCGTAAGCTCGCGCTTTAGTTCTACTATTTAGACATGTTCCTAGAGAAAATTCAGTTGAAAGTTGATAGTAGCGATTATGCGGACTAGGTCCGTAAACTGAGGATTGTCCTCGTTGCTTCGTAGACGGCTTATGTCCTTAATGCACCGCTCAGTGTGCTGAACCTCGAATGTCGTCTGTGGATGTTGCGAACATCTGACATACACGTTTTGATAACTACGTGATAGTTCAGTTAAACGATTTAGAGTTGAGGACCAAAGACGATTTCGAAACATCGCGAAACATATGAGATGTTTCGAGGGCTTAAATTGGGATTACAGGCTCATGCCCATGCCAAGAGGTATAAGACCTCCGACGATTTTCTTAGCCTGCAAACTAAGGGAGAAAAGCTCAATCGTTGAGCTTGTGCTCAGAGTGTCTGAGTACAACAATCACTTGAATCGAGTGGGAGTTGATCTTCCAGATGAAATAGTGATGTTTCTCCAAAGTCATTGCCACCAAGCTGCTAGAGCTTCGTGATGAACTATAACATATCAGGGATAGATATGATGATCCTTGAGATGTTCGCGATGTTTGACACCGCAAAAGTAGAAATCAAGAAGGAGCATCAATTGTTGATGGTTGGTGCAACCACTAGTTTCAAGAATGGCAAGGGAAAGAAGGGATACTTCATGAAACGACAAATCAGCTGCTGCTCTAGTGAAGAAACCCAAGGTTGAACCCAAACCCGAGACTAAGTGCTTCTATAATAAGGGGAACAGTCACTGGAGCAGAATTACCCTAGATACTTGGTAGATGAGAAGGCTGGCAAGGTCAATAGAAGTATATTGGATATACATTATGTTAATCTGTACTTTACGAGTACTCCTAGTAGCACCAGGGTATTAGATACCGGTTCGGTTGCTAAGTGTTAGTAACTCGAAATAAAAGCTACGGAGTAAACGGAGACTAGCTAAAGGTGAGCTGGCGATATGTGTTGGAAGTTTTTTCCAAGCTTGATGTGATCAAGCATCGCACGCTCCCTCTACCATCGAGATTGGTGTTAAACCTAAATAATTGTTATTTGGTGTTTGTGTTGAGCATAAACATGATTGGATTATGTCTATCGCAATACAGTTATTCATTTAAGGAGAATAATGGTTGCTCTGTTTATTTGAATAATACCTTAAATGGTCTTGCACCTAAAATGAATGGTTTATTGAATCTCGATCGTAGTGATACACATGTTCATGCCAAAAGATATAAGATAGTAATGATAGTACCACCTACTTGTGGCACAGCCATGTAAGTCATATTGGTATAAAACGCATGAAGAAGCTCCATGTTGATGGATCTTTGGACTCACTCGTTTTGAAAAGTTCGATACATGCGAACCATGTCTATTGGTGTATATGCATGAAGAAACTCCATGCAAATGGACCGTTTGGACTCACTTGATTTTGAATCACTTGAGACATGCAAATCATACCACATGGGCAAGATGACTGAAAGCCTCATTTTCAGTAAAATAGAACAAGAAAGCAACTTGTTGGAAGTAATACATTTTGATGTGTGCAGTCCAATAAGTGTTGAGGCACGCAGTGGATATCGTTATGTTCTTACTTCATGGATGATTTGAGTAGATACTGAGTATATTTACTTGATGAAACACAAGTCTGAATTATCGAATGGTTCAAGCAATTTCAGAGTGAAGTTGAAGATCATCGTGACAAGAGGATAAAATGTCTATGATATGATCATAGAGATGAGTATCTGAGTTACGAGCTTTGGCATGCAATTAAGACATTGTAGAAATTGTTTCACAATTAATACCGCCTGGAACACCATAGTGTGATGGTGTGTCCGAACATCATAGTTACACCCTATTGGATATGGTGCGTACCATGATGTCTCTTATCGAATTACCACTATCATTCATGGGTTAGGCATTAGAGACAACCGCATTCACTTTAAATAGGGCACCACGTAATTCCGTTGAGATGACACGTATGAACTATGGTTTAGAGAAACCTAAGTTGTCATTTCTTGAAAGTTTGGGGCTGCGACGCTTATGTGAAAAAGTTTCAGGCTGATAAGCTCGAACCCAAAGCGGAAAAATGCATCTTCATAGGACACCCAAAACAGTTGGGTATACCTCCTAATTCAGATCCGAAAGCAATAGGGATTGTTTCTTGAATCGGGTCCTTTCTCGAGGAAAAGTTTGTCTCGGAAAGTTGAGTGGGAGCATGGTGGAGACTTGATGAGGTTATTGAACCATCACTTCAACTAGTGTGCAGCAGGACACATGAAGTTGTTCCTGTGGCGCCCACACCAATTGAAGTAGAAGCTTATGATAGTGATCATGAAGTTTCGGATCAAGTCACTACCACACCTCGTAGGGTGACAAGGATGCGTACTACTTCAGAGTGGTACAATAATCCTGTCTTGAAGGTCATGTTGCTAGACAACAATGAACCTACGAGCTATGGAGAAGCGATGGTGGGCCCATATTCCGACAAATGGTTAGAAGCCATGAAATCCGAGAAAGGATCCATGTATCCGAACAAAGCATGGACTTTGGTGGACTTTCCCGATGATCGGCAAGCCATTGAGATAAATGGATCTTTAAGAAGAAGCCGGACGTGGACGGTAATGTCACCGTCTATGAAGCTCGACTTGTGGCAAAGAGTTTTTCACAAGTTCAAGGAGTTGACTATGATGAGATTTTCTCATCCGTAGCGATGCTTAAGTCCGTCGAAATCTTGTTAGCATTAGCTGCATTTATGAAATCTGGCAGATGGATGTCAAAACGAGTTTCCTTACCAGTTTTCGTAAGGAAAGGTTGTATGTGATACAATCAGAAAGTTTTGTCGATCCTAAGGATGCTAAAAGGTATGCTAGCTCCAGCGATCCTTCCATGGACTAGAGCAAGCATCTCGGAGTCAGAATATGCGCTTTGATGGAATGATCATAGATTTTGGGTTTATACAAAGTTTATGAGAAACTTGTATTTCCAAAGAAGTGAGTGGGAGCACTATAGAATTTCTGATGAGTATATGTTGCTAACATATTGTTGATCAGAAATGTTGTAGAGTTTCTGGAAAGCATATAGGGTTGTTTGAAAAATGTTTTTCAATAGAAAACCTGGATTAAGCTACTTGAACATTGAGCATCAAGATCTATGAGGATAGATCAAAAACGCTTAATGGTACTTTCAAATGAGCACATACCTTGACATGATCTTGAAGGTGTTCAAGATGGATCAGTCAAAGAAGGAGTTCTTGCCTGAGTTGTAAGGTATGAAGTTAAGACTTAAAGCTCAACCACGGCAGAATAGAGAGAAAGGATGAAGGTCGTCCCCTATGCTTAGACGTAGGCTCCATAGTATGCTATGCTGTATACCGCACCTGATGTGTGCCTTGCCACATGTCTGGCAAGAGGGTACAAAGGTGATCAAGGAGTAGATCACCAGATAGCGGTCAAAATTGTCCTTGGAGTAACAAGGACATGTTTCTCGATTATGGAGGTGATAAAGAGTTCGGCGTAAAGGGTTACATCGATGCAAGCTTTAACACGTATCCGAATGACTCTGAGTAGCAAACCGGATACGTATAGTGGAGCAACCATTTGGAATAGCTCCAAGTGGAGCGTGGAAGCAGCATTTACAATATGACCTAGAGATTTGCGAAGTACATACAGATCTGAATGTTGCAGACCCGTTGACTAAAACCTCTCTCACAAGCAAAACATGATCAAACCCCAGAACTCATTGAGTCTTAATCACATGATGATGTTAACTAGTTTATTGATTCTAGTAAACTCTTTGGATGTTGGTCATATGGCGATGTGACCTGTGAGTGTTAATCACATGGCGATGTGAACTAGATTATTGACTCTAGTGCAAGTGGGAGACTGTTGGAAATATGCCCTAGAGGCAATAATAAATTAGTTATTATTATTATATTTCCTTGTTCATGATAATCGTTTATTATCCATGCTATAATTGTATTGATAGGAAACTCAGATACATGTGTGGATACATAGACAACACCATGTCCCTAGTAAGCCTCTAGTTGACTAGCTCGTTGATCAATAGATGGTTATGGTTTCCTGACCATGGACATTGGATGTCGTTGATAACGGGATCACATCATTAGGAGAATGATGTGATGGACAAGACCCAATCCTAAGCCTAGCACAAAGATCGTGTAGTTCGTATGCTAAAGCTTTTCTAATGTCAAGTATCATTTCCTTAGACCATGAGATTGTGCAACTCCCGGATACCGTAGGAATGCTTTGGGTGTACCAAACGTCAAAACGTAACTGGGTGGCTATAAAGGTGCACTATGGGTATCTCCGAAAGTTTCTGTTGGGTTGGCACGAATCGAGACTGGGATTTGTCACTCAGTGTGACGGAGAGGTATCTCTGGGCCCACTCGGTAGGACATCATCGTAGTGTGCACAATGTGACCAAGGGGTTGATCATGGGATGATGTGGTACGGAACGAGTAAAGAGACTTGCCGGTAACGAGATTGAACAAGTTATCGGGATACCGACGATCGAATCTCGGCAAGTACTATACCGCTAGAAAAGGGAATTGAATACGGGATTGATTGAATCCTCGACATCGTGGTTTATCCGATGAGATCATCATGGAACATGTGGGAGCCAACATGGGTATCCAGATCCCGTTGCTGGTTATTGACCGGAGAGTTGTCTCGGTCATGTCTACGTGTCTCCCGAACCCGTAGGGTCTACACACTGAAGGTTCGATGACGCTAGGGTTATATAGGAAGTTTGTATGTGGTTAACGAATGTTGTTCGGAGTCCCATATGAGATCCCGGACGTCACGAGGAGTTCCGGAATGGTCCGGAGGTAAAGATTTATATATGGAAAGTTGTTGTTCGGGTTCCGGGAAAAGTTCGGTTTTTTTCGGTATTGTACCGGGAAGCTTCCAGAAGGTTCCGAAGGATTCCAGAGGGGTCCGGAGGTCCGAAAAATGTTCCACCATGTCCAATACAGCAGCATGGGCTGTAAGGGGGCGCCCTAGCCTTAATGGGCCAGTGGCACCAGCCCCCCAAGGCCAATGCGCATGGGAGAGAAGAAACCCTAAGGAGGAGGGCCTCCACTTGACTTGGGAGGCAATCCTCCCCCCTTTGGCCGCCGCGCCCAACTCTAGATGAGATATAGGGGGATCGGCCCCCTCTCTCCCCACCTATAAATAGTGGAGGGGTGGGAGGGCAGCCTCAGCCCAAGTTCTGGCGCAGCCCTCCCCCTCTCCCAATTACTCCTCCTCTCCCGCGGTGCTTGGCGAAGCCCTGCAGGATTGCCACGCTCCTCCACCGCCACCACGCCATCGTGCTACTGCTGGATGGAGTCTTCCCCAACCTCTCCCTCTCTCCTTGCTGGATCAAGGCATGGGAGACGTCACCGGGCTTCATGTGTGCTGAACGCGGAGGTGCCGTCTGTTCGGCACTAGGATCATCGGTGATTTGGATCACGACGAGTACGAATCCATCAACCCCGTTCACTTGAATGCTTCCACTTAGCGATCTACAAGGGTATGTAGATGCACTCTCCTTTCCCTCGTTGCTAGATTACTCCATAGATTGATCTTGGTGATGCGTAGAAAATTTTGAATTTCTGCTACGTTCCACAACATAAACCACTCTCGAGCTCTCTCAACTAGCGAGGTAGGACTAAAGATCCCACCGCACCGCGCCAGCGCAAGGCCTTTGATCCTGGTTGGTAGCACCAACCGGGATGAAAGCGGTGCATTGGTACCGGTTTGTGGCACCAACCGGGACCAATGCTCCCCTTTAGTCCCGGTTGGTACCACCAACGGGACCAAAAGTCTATGTTTCCCGCCCTTTGGGCTGCTGAAAACTGACATTTGGTCGCGGTTCATGGCACCAACCTGGACTAAAGGGGTACATTGCTCCCGGTTAGTGCCACGAACCGGGACCAATGTTCGTCTATATAAGCAACACTTGTGAAAATTTTCATTCAGATCGTCTTCGATCGCTCCGACGCCGCCGCCAAGTTGCCCCTCTGCCCCGCCGCCGCCGTCGTCGCCCTGCCTCTGACACCGTCGCCGCGCCGCCCCTGCCTGTGACGTCGTTGCCGCGCCCCTGCCCCGCCCCAGTCCGTGCCGCCCCGCGCAACAGTCTGGCCGGCCCCCTTCCTCCTTGTCCGATCCTCCTCCCCTAGCTAGCTTTGCTTTGTTCATGTACATATTTATCATATGATTTTGTTAGATGATGTTGATGATAGATATTATGATGTTGATGATAGATGATGTATGCTTTTTTGTTCATATGATGTTTTTTTTTCATATGTGTATTAATGTTTTTATTTAGGTTGTTAGTAGATATCGATTTTAGGTTAGTGCATTTTAGTTCAGTTGATTTAGTGCATTTTAGGTTAGTTGTACTGTTAGTGCATTTTAGGTTAGTGGAGAGGAAAAAGGAAAATAAGGAAAAAGAAGAAAAGAGGAAGAAGGAAGAAGGAAGAAGAAGAAAAAGAAGGAGAGGAAAAAGGAAAATAAGAATAAGAAGAGAAGAAGGAGAAGAAGAAGGAGAAGAAGAGGAGAGGAAGAAGATGAGAAAAAAAATAAGAAGAGGAAGAAGAAGAAAAAAAAGAGGAGAAGAAGAAGGAATAGAGGAGAAGAAGAAAAATATGATTTTTTTTTCTTCTTCTCCTCTATTCTTTCTTCTTCTCTTCTTTTTTTTCTTCTTTCTATTTTTATTTTTATTGGGAACGAGGTTATCGAGGATCGCCGAGCGGTTGAGGGTCGGGAACTAGGGTAGAGGGTTGAGGGTCGAGGGTCGTTGATGGGTCGAGGGTCGAGGATCGCCGAGGGGTTGAGAGGGGGATGTCGATCAACCTCCTCTCGCTAGACCAACTCTCGAGGACACCCAAACCCTAGAAAAAAATGTTGTCGATCTCCTACCCCTCCCGCCCCTACCCGACAAACTCGCTCAAGATTTATAAGAGATTTATCAAGAATGCCCCCATTATGGATGTGCATAATTAAGTTGATCCATATTTTTCCTGATCTCATCTACGCTTCTATATGGGCACTTTCTCTTGTGTCAAAGTATTCATAATTAGCCGGAAGTAACAGGCGCATGATGGTATGAAGCACTCCAAAGTTATTTTGGAAAGGAGTCCTGATAGGATAATTCACTTTTTGGTACGAAGTTCAACAAAGGCCTTCCAAATAGCGATATTCGAAAGGCTCTTGCTGAACTTCGTACCAAAAAGCGAATTATCCTATCAGGACTCCGTTCCAAAATAACTTTGGAGATCTTCGTACCATCATGCGCCTGTTACTTCCGGCTAATGATGAGGCCATGGTTTTCTTGAATCCTTTGACACTGGACAACATGACATATAGAAGTGTAGGTGAGATCAGGAAAAATAGGGACCATTTTCTGCACATCCGAAATGGATCCATTTTGTTAAATCCCTTGTTTGACATTCTTGAGAGAGGCGGTCCGGACGTCGGACATTCATGAGAGAGGCGGTCCGGGCCAAACCCTATAGAAGCGTTGCCGAGGCCACCCCAAACCTAGAAGCGTCGAGGCCACCCAAATTTACAAAGTTAAAAGAGCGTTGTCGATGCCACCCCAAACCGTAGTAGCGTCGAGGCCACTAATTAATATTCCTTGTTGTGATTAGCTAGCTAGGTCTATGTTTGCCACTAATATATCCATCTCTCATGTTTGTATATTAATTGTCATGTTGTAATATTTGCAGAAACTATGGAGCAAAGAGACTTGGAAACAGAACAATTGTTGGGGGACGTAATCCTTGGCGGAGGTGATGTCTTGTCGTATCTCAACGACACCGATGGTCTGGAAGGAGAGTGTGAAGGCTCCGGTGATCGAACAATGGAGGAGGAAGGACATGATCATGATGGCTTCGATGACCGAACAGAGGAGGGAGCTGTTGCAAAGTCTGGCGAGGTATATATAAATGCTGCAAAGAAGAAGTTTCACCATCGCACAGGGTCAGGTGGCTACGTCAAAGCCTGGCCCCTATGGGACAAAGCTGAGAATGACCTGCTTGCTAAAGGGGTCGAACCAGAGACATTGAACTGGCCAGACCATTCAAGGACTTGGTTCTTCGGGGTTGGGGGAACCTTGGACCCTGAAACAGGGAAGTGCGTTTGGACGGACGAGCAACTTGCAATACCCGTCAAGAAGCTTCAGAAGTGTATCGCCGTAGTTCAGCAAGGGACGTTCATTACCGATAGAGAGAATGACGAGCTGACTGAGGCCCTCGGGAATCCTGAGCACCCTGGACAAACAAGAGGCACGCCAGGCTCCGTTGCGTGGAAGGTTGGGTTTCCCGGCGCAGGCGGTGTTGGAATATGCCCTAGAGGCAATAATAAAAGTATTATTATTATATGTCCTTGTTCATGATAATTGTCTTTTATTCATGCTATAACTGTATTATCCGGAAATCGTAATACACGTGTGAATACATAGACCACAATCTGTCCCTGGTGAGCCTCTAGTTGACTAGCTCGTTGTGATCAACAGATAGTCATGGTTTCCTGGCTATGGACATTGGATGTCGCTGATAACGGGATCACATCATTAGGAGAATGATGTGATGGACAAGACCCAATCCTAAGCCTAGCACAAAGATCGTGTAGTTCGTATGCTAAAGCTTTTCTAATGTCAAGTATCTTTTCCTTAGACCATGAGATTGTGCAACTCCCGGATACCGTAGGAATGCTTTGGGTGTACCAAACGTCACAATGTAACTGGGTGGCTATAAAGGTGCATTACAGGTATCTCTGAAAGTGTCTGTTGGGTTGGCACGAATCGAGACTGGGATTTGTCACTCCGTGTAAACGGAGAGGTATCTCTGGGCCCACTCGGTAGGACATCATCATAATGTGCACAATGTGACCAAGGGGTTGATCACGGGATGATGTGTTACGGAATGAGTAAAGAGACTTGCCTGTAACGAGATTGAACAAGGTATCGGGATACCGACGATCGAATCTCGGGCAAGTATCGTACCGATAGACAAAGGGAATTGTATACGGGATCGATTGAGTCCTTGACATCGTGGTTCATCCGATGAGATCATCGTGGAACATGTGGGAGCCAACATGGGTATCCAGATCCCGGTGTTGGTTATTGACCGGAGAACGTCTCGGTCATGTCTGCATGTCTCCCGAACCCGTAGGGTCTACACACATAAGGTTCGATGACGCTAGGGTTGTAAAGGAAGTTTGTATGTGGTTACCGAATGTTGTTCGGAGTCCCGGATGAGATCCCGGGCGTCACGAGGAGTTCCGGAATGGTCCGGAGGTAAAGATTTATATATAGGAAGTCCTATTTCGGCCATCGGGACAAGTTTCGGGGTCATTGGTATTGTACCGGGACCACCGGAAGGGTCCCGGGGGTCCACCGGGTGGGGCCACCTATCCCGGAGGGTCCCATGGGCTGAAGTGGGAAGGGATCCAGCCCAAAGTGGGCTGGGGTGCCACTTCCCTCATGGCCCATGCGCCTAGGGTGAAGGGGGAACCCTAAGGAAGAGTCCTAGGAGGGGAAGGCACCTCCTAGGTGCCTTGGGGGGGAGGGAATCCTCCCTTGGCCGCCGCCCCTTTCCCATCTAGGGCTGCCGCACCCCCTAGGGTGGGAACCCTAGAGGGGGCGCACCCTCCTCCCTCTCCCCTATATATATTGAGGTCTGGGGCTGCCCATAACACGTGATTCGATCTCTGCCTGTTGGTGCAGCCCTCCCTCTCTTTCTCCTCATATCTCGTGGTGCTTGGCGAAGCCCTGCAGGATTGCCACGCTCCTCCATCACCACCACGCTGTTGTGCTGCTGCTGGATGGAGTCTTCCTCAACCTCTCCCTCTCTCCTTGCTGGATCAAGGCGTGGGAGACGTCACCGGGCTGTACGTGTGTTGAACGCGGAGGTGCCGTGCGTTCGGCACTTGATCATCGGTGATTTAAATCACGACGAGTACGACTCCATCAACCCCGTTCACTTGAACGCTTCCGCTTAGCGATCTACAAGGGTATGTAGATGCACTCTCCTTCCCCTCGTTACTGGTCTCTCCATAGATAGATCTTGGTGATACATAGGAAATTTTTTGAATTTCTGCTACGTTCCCCAACAGTGGCATCATGAGCTAGGTCTATGCGTAGTTACTATGCACGAGTAGAACACAAAGTAGTTGTGGGCGTCGATATTGTTCAATATGCTTGCCGTTACTAGTCTTATCTTGATTCGGCGGCATCGTGGGATGAAGCGGCCCGGACCAACCTTACACGTACGCTTACGTGAGACCGGTTCCACCGACAAACATGCACTAGTTGCATAAGGTGGCTGGCGGGTGTCTGTCTCTCCCACTTTAGTCGGATCGGATTCGATGAAAAGGGTCCTTATGAAGGGTAAATAGCAATTGGCATATCACGTTGTGGTTCTTGCTTAGGTAAGAAACGTTCTTGCTAGAAACCCATAGCAGCCACGTAAAACATGCAAACAACAATTAGAGGACGTCTAACTTGTTTTTGCAGGGTATGCTATGTGATGTGATATGGACAAGAAGAATGTGATGAATGATATGTGATGTATGAGATTGATCATGTTCTTGTAATAGGAATCACGACTTGCATGTCGATGAGTATGACAACCGGCAGGAGCCATAGGAGTTGTCTTAATTTATTTATGACCTGCATGTCAACATAAACATCATGTAATTACTTTACTTTATTGCTAACCGTTAGCTGTAGTAGTAGAAGTAATAGATGACGTGACAACTTCATGGAGACACGATGATGGAGATCATGATGATGGAGATCATGGTGTCATGCTGGTGACGATGATGATCATGGAGCCCCGAAGATGGAGATCAAAAGGAGCAAAATGATATTGGCCATATCATGTCACTATTTGATTGCATGTGATGTTTATCATGTTTATGCATCTTGTTTACTTAGCACGACGGTAGTAAATAAGATGATCCCTTACAAAAATTTCAAGAAGTGTTCTCCCCTAACTGTGCACCGTTGCTACAGTTCGTCGTTTCGAAGCACCACGTGATGATCGGGTGTGATAGATCCTTACGTTCACATACAACGGGTGTTGACGAGCCTAGCATGTACAAACATGGCCTCGGAACACATGCAATACACTTAGGGTTAACTTGACGAGCCTAGCATGTACAGACATGGTCTCAGAACACGGAGACCGAAAGGTCGAGCATGAGTTGTATAGAAGATACGATCAACATGAAGATGTTCACCGATGATGACTAGTCCGTCTCACGTGATGACTGGACACGGCCTAGTTTGACTCGAATCATGTGATCACTTAGATGCCCAGAGGGATGTCTATCTGAGTGGGAGTTCATAAGATGAACTTAATTATCCTGAACATAGTTAAAAGGATTTTGCAAATTATGTCGTAGCTCACGCTATAGTCCTACTGTTTAGATATGTTCCTAGAGAAAATTTAGTTGAAAGTTGATAGTAGAAATTATACGGACTACGTCCGTGAACTGAGGTTTGTCCTCATTGCTTCATAGAAGGCTTATGTCCTTAATGCACCGCTCAGTGTGCTGAACCTCGAACGTTGTCTGTGGATGTTACGAACATCTGACATACACATTTTGATAACTACGTGATAGTTCAGTTAAACGGTTTAGAGTTGAGGCACTAAAGACGTTTTCGAAACATTGCGGAACATATGAGATGTTTTGAGGGCTGAAATTGGGATTTCAGGCTCGTGCCCACGTCAAGAGGTATAAGACCTCCGACGATTTTCTTAACCTGCAAACTAAGGGAGAAAAGCTCAATCGTTGAGCTTGTGCTCAGATTGTCTGAGTGCAACAATCACTTGAATCGAATGGGAGTTGATCTTCCATATGAGATAGTGATTTTTCTCCAAAGTCATTGCCACCAAGCTGCTAGAGCTTTGTGATGAACTATAACATATCAGGGATAGATATGATGATCCTTGAGGTATTCACGATGTTTGACACCGTGAAAGTAGAAATCAAGAAGGAGCATCAATTGTTAATGGTTGGTGAAACCACTAGTTTCAAGAAGGGCAAGGGCAATAAGGGATACTTCATGAAACGGCAAATCAGCTGCTGCACCAGTGAAGAAACCCGAGGTTGAACCCAAACCCGAGACTAAGTGCTTCTGTGATAAGGGGAACAACCACTGGAGCAGAATTACCCTAGATACTTGGTAGATGAGAAGGCTGGCAAGGTCGATAGAAGTATATTGGATATACATTATGTTAATGTGTACTTTGCTAGTACTCCTAGTAGCACCAGCGTATTAGATACCGGTTCAGTTGCTAAGTGTTAGTAACTCAAAATAAAAGCTACGGAATAAACGGAGACTAGCTAAAGGTGACCTGACGATATGTGTTGGAAGTTTTTCCAAGCTTGATGTGATCAAGCATCGCACGCTCCCTCTACCAACGAGATTGGTGTTAAACCTAAATAATTGTTATTTGTGTGTTTGCGTTGAGCATAGACATGATTGGATTATGTCTATCGCAATACGGTTATTCATTTAAGGAGAATAATGGTTACTCTGTTTATTTGAATAATACCTTCAATGGTCTTGCACCTAAATGAATGGTTTATTGAATCTCGATCGTAGTGATACACATTTTCATGCCAAAAGATAGTAATGATAGTACCACCTACTTGTGGCACTGCCACGTAAGTCATATCGGTATAAAACGCATGAAGAAGCTCCATGTTGATGGATCTTTGGGCTCACTCGTTTTTGAAAAGTTTGAGACATGCGAACCACGTCTATTGGTGTATATGCATGAAGAAACTCCATGCAAATGGACCGTTTGGACTCACTTGATTTTGAATCACTTGAGACATGCAAATAATACCACATGGGCAAGATGACTGAAAAGCCTCGGTTTCAGTAAGATGGAACAAGATAGCAACTTGTTGGAAGTAACACATTTTGATGTGTGCAGTCCAATGAGTGCTGAGGCATGCAGTGAATATCGTTATGTTCTTACTTCACAAATGATTCGAGTAGATGTTGAGAATATTTACTTGATGAAACACAAGTCTGAATTGAATGGTTCAAGTAATTTCAGAGTGAAGTAGAAGATCATTGTGACAAGAGGATAAAATGTCTATGATATGATCATAGATATGAATATCTGAGTTACGAGTTTTGGCACACAATTAAGACATTGTGGAAATTGTTTCGCAATTAATACCGCCTGGAACACCATAGTGTGATGGTGTGTCCGAACATCATAGTTGCACCCTATTGCATATGGTGCGTACCATGATGTCTCTTATCGAATTACCACTATTGTTCATGGGTTAGGCATTAGAGACAACCACATTCACTTTAAATAGGGCACCACGTGATTCCGATGATATGACACCGTAGGAACTATGGTTTAGAGAAACCTAAGCTGTCATTTCTTAAAAGTTTGGGGCTGCGACGCTTATGTGAAAAAGTTTCAGGCTGATAAGCTCGAACCCAAAGCGGATAAATGCATCTTCATAGGACACCCAAAACAGTTGGGTATACCTCCTGTCTCAGATTCGAAAGCAATAAGGGATTGTTTCTAGAATCGGGTCCTTTCTCGAGGAAAAGTTTCTCTCGAAAGAATTGAGTGGGAGGATGGTGGAGACTTGATGAGATTATTGAACCGTCACTTCAACTAGTGTATAGCAGGGCACAAAGAGTTGTTCCTGTGGCACCTACACCAATTGAAGTGGAAGCTTATGATAGTGATCATGAAACTTCAGATCAAGTCACTACCAAACCTCGTGGGATGACAAGGATGCGTACTACTTCAAAGTGGTATGTGATCCTATCTTGGAAGTCATGTTGCTAGACAACAATGAACCTACGAGCTATGGAGAAGAGATGGTGGGCCCGGATTCCGACGAATGGCTCAAAGCCATATAATCCGAGAAAGGATCCATATATGAAAACAAAGTGTAGACTTTGGCAGAACGACTCGATGGTCGTAAGGCTGTTGAGTACAGATGGATTTTAAAAGGAAGACGGACAATGATGGTAAATGTCACCATTAAGAAAGCTCGACTTGTCGTTAAGATGTTTTCCGACAAGTTCAAGGAGTTGACTATGGTGAGACTTTCTCACTCGTAGCGATGCTAAGAGTCTGTTGGAATTATATTAGTGATTACTGCATTATTTATGAAATCTTGCAGATAGGAAGTCAAAACATTGTTTCCTCGACGATTTCTTGAGGAAAGGTTGTATGTGATACAACCGGAAGGTTTTGTCAATCCTGAAAGATGCTAATAAGTATGTAAAGCTCCAGCAATCCTTCTAAGGACTGGAGTAAGCATCTCGGAGTTGGAATGTATGCTTTGATGATTATCAAAGATTTTGGGTTTATACAAAGTTTATGAGAAACTTGTATTTCCAAAGAAGTGAGTGGGAGCACTATAGAATTTCTGATAAGTATATGTTGACATATTGTTGATCGGAAATGATGTAGAATTTCTGGAAAGCATATAGGGTTATTTGGAAAGTGCTTTTCAATGGAAAGCCTGGATTAAGCTACTTGAACATTGAGCATCAAGATCTATAAGGATAGATCAAAACGCTTAATGGTACTTTCAAATGAGCACATACCTTGACATGATCTTGAAGGTGTTCAAGATGGATCAGTCAAAGAAGGAGTTCTTGCCTGAATTGTAAGGTATGAAGTTAAGACTTAAAGCTCGACCACGGCAGAATAGAGAGAAAGGACGAAGGTCGTCCCCTATGCTTAAGACATAGGCTCTACAGTATGCTATGCTGTGTACCGCACCTGAAATGTGCCTTGCCATGAGTCAGTCAAGGGGTACAAGAGTGATCCAAGAATGGATCACAGGACAGCGGTCAAAGTTATCCTTAGTAACTAGTGGACTAAGGAATTTTCTCGATTATGGAGGTGGTAAAAGAGTTCGTCGTAAAGGGTTACGCCGATGCAAACTTTGACACTAATCCATATTATTCTAAGAAGTAAACTGGATTCGTATAGTAGAACAGTTATTTGGAATAGCTCCAAATAGAATGTGGTAGCTACATCTAGGAGATGACATAGAGATTTGTAAAGCACACACGGATCTGAAAGGTTCAGACCCGTTGACTATAACATATCTCACAAGCATAACATGATCAAACCCAGAACTCATCGAGTGTTAATCACATGGTAATGTGAACTAGATTATTGACTCTAGTAAACTCTTTGGGTGTTAGTAACATGGGGATGTGACCTTGAGTGTTAATCACATATCGATGTGAACTAGATTATTGACTCTAGTGCAAGTGGGAGACTGTTGGAAATATGCCCTAGAGGCAATAATAATAGTATTATTATTATATTTCCTTGTTCATGATAATTGTCTTTTATTCATGCTATAACTGTATTATCCGGAAATCGTACTACACGTGTGAATACATAGACCACAATCTGTCCCTGGTGAGCCTCTAGTTGACTAGCTCGTTGTGATCAACAGATAGTCATGGTTTCCTGGCTATGGACATTGGATGTTGTTGATAACGGGATCACATCATTGGGAGAATGATGTGATGGACAAGACCCAATCCTAAGCCTAGCACAAAGATCATGTAGTTCGTATGCTAAAGCTTTTCTAATGTCAAGTATCTTTTCCTTAGACCATGAGATTGTGCAACTCTCGGATACCGTAGGAATGCTTTGGGTGTACCAAACGTCACAACGTAACTCGGTGGCTATAAAGGTGCATTACAGCTATCTCCCAAAGTGTCTGTTGGGTTGGCACGAATCGAGACTGGGATTTGTCACTCCGTGTAAATGGAGAGGTATCTCTGGGCCCACTCGGTAGGACATCATCATAATGTGCACAATGTGACCAAGGGGTTGATCATGGGATGATGTGTTACAGAACGAGTAAAGAGACTTGGCTGTAACGAGATTGAACAAGGTATCGGGATACCGACGATCGAATCTCGGGCAAGTATCGTACCGATAGACAAAGGGAATTGTATACGGGATCGATTGAGTCCTTGACATCGTGGTTCATCCGATGAGATCATCATGGAACATGTGGGAGCCAACATGGGTATCCAGATCCCGCTGTTGGTTATTGACCGGAGAACGTCTCGGTCATGTCTGCATGTCTCCCGAACCCGTAGGGTCTACACACTTAAGGTTCGATGACGCTAGGGTTGTAAAGGAAGTTTGTATGTGGTTACCGAATGTTGTTCGGAGTCCTGGATGAGATCCCGGACGTCACGAGGAGTTCCGGAATGGTCCGGAGGTAAAGATTTATATATAGGAAGTCCTATTTCGGCCATCGGGACAAGTTTCGGGGTCATCGGTATTGTACCGGGACCACCGGAAGGGTCCCGGGGGTCCACCGGGTCCCATGGGCTGAAGTGGGAAGGGATCCAGCCCAAAGTGGGATGGGGCGCCGCTTCCCTCATGGCCCATGCACCTAGGGTGAAGGGGGAACCCTAAGGAAGAGTCCTAGGAGGGGAAGGCACCTCCTAGGTGCCTTGGGGGGGGGGGAGGGAATCCTCCCTTGGCCGCCGCCCCTTTCCCATCTAGGGCTGCCGCACCCCCTAGGGTGGGAACCCTAGAGGGGGCGCACCCTCCTCCCTCTCCCCTATATATATTGAGGTCTGGGGCTGCCCATAACACGTGATTCGATCTCTGCCTGTTGGTGCAGCCCTCCCTCTCTTTCTCCTCATATCTCGCGGTGCTTGGCGAAGCCCTGCAGGATTGCCACGCTTCTCCATCACCACCACGCCGTTGTGCTGCTGCTGGATGGAGTCTTCCTCAACCTCTCCCTCTCTCCTTGCTGGATCAAGGCGGGGGAGACGTCACCGGGCTGTACGTGTGTTGAACGCGGAGGTGCCGTGCGTTCGGCACTTGATCATCGGTGATTTGAATCACGACGAGTACGACTCCATCAACCCCGTTCACTTGAACGCTTCCGCTTAGCGATCTACAAGGGTATGTAGATGCACTCTCCTTCCCCTCGTTGCTGGTCTCTCCATAGATAGATCTTGGTGATACGTAGGAATTTTTTTGAATTTCTGCTACGTTCCCCAACAGGCGGTTACAAAACCCGGGAGAGGAAGAGGAAACTGGACCTCAGCAAAATGCAGAAGCTGAATGCAAGAGTACAAAAGCTAGATGAACAAGTTGAGAGCCAGCGAGCTGCCGGAGCTACCCCAGAAGCTACCCCACCATCTCAGCGGAGAAGCAGCGTGGCTTCCACCAAGCTCGTTCAGCAGCCTGACTTCATGGCTCCTAGCTACCCCGTGGATGCTATCACGGTGGCTCAACATTGCCAGCTTATGACGCAATGGCAGAACCTCAAAGTCAAGGCGGTTGTCGGCTGTGTTACACCTCCTCAACCCGACGGAACTTTTCACTGCCATCCGATTCCACATGGCTATGTTGTTGTGATGGTGGATGAAGTAACACTACACGAAACAGCTAATTTAACTGCTAATTTGCCGTCAGGAGGCATCTTTGCCGTCAGCTTTTTGTCGAGCAGACGACAAAGAGTGGATTTGCAGTCATCCGGAGACGGCAAAGAAAAACTAACAGCAAAAAAGACTTTGCCGTCTATGAAAAAAATACAGACGGCAAAGAACATTCTTTGCCGTCTGTAATACAAAACACAGACGGCAAAACTCTTTGCCATCTGCATTTTTTATTATAGACGACAAAGTATGCTCTTTGCTGTCTGTAATAAAAGATGCAGACGGCAAAGATCTTTGCCGTCTGCATTTTTTATTACAGACGGCAAAATATGCTCTTTGCCGTCTATATTATAAAACGCAGACGGCGAAGAAGAAACACAATACACGGATCGATCACATGGATCGATGAGACACTACTAGGGAAAAGCCTAGCAGCAGCGCGGGTTTTGGGCCTATTAGTAGCGCGGGGGCCGGCGCTACTAATAAGGCGCTACATCCAACATATAGCAGTAGCACGGGTGCGACCCGCGCTACTACTACGTCCTCAAATCTCTAATCACCCATCATCGCTGCTCAATTTAATCTCTAATGACCCCTCATCATTCCAAATCATCTAACTTCCCGGACGATCACCCATCCTCTCACTACTCCAGCCTGAGCACGCTTAACTTCCGGGTTCTATTCTCCCTCGTTTCCAAGTCTGCACTTGTTGTTTTCCTGACAATAGTAAGATGTCAATCCTATTAACCTCGGGAATTTAGCTTGAGCATGAAGTCACACATTTCACTGTTTGAGTTTGAAACTATTGTTCTAAAAATTAGTAACACTAATATTTCTTAAATAATTAGTTTGACCACAGTTTGACCATAGTTTGACCATAGTTTGACCAGATTTGACCATAGTTTGACCATAATTTGACCAGATTTGACCAAAATTCAAAAAAAACTAAAATAATTATTTAGTAACACTAATATTCTTGAATAATTAGTTTGACCATAGTTTGACCAGATTTAACAAAAATTAAAAAAACTGAATTTTTTTTGAATTTTTTTGCCTCCAGATCTTAAAAGCCCAGTAACTTTTTTTCTGTTAGGTTTTTGAGGATTTTAAAAATGTTTAACGACGTTCCCCCAGTTAAATTCGGATTACCTTTTCGAATAGATGATTTTTCATATAAAAAACTTTTTCATCCGAGTTAGTATGCAAAAGTTATGCCCACTTTTACAAATTCTCGAGAGATTTTGCAAATAAAGTCGAAATTCATATTTGCAAATTTTCCCAACAACTAGACCACATATCACATGGGAAACTTATTTTCTTTTATTTTTTTGACATTTTCATCATTTTCTTTTATTTTTTTTAAACTGAAAAGGCGATCCAGGGGGGTAGAGTTTGAAAATGGGACCTTTAGTAGTAGCACGGGTTTTTAACCCTCGCTACTACTATGGCACCACTTAGTAGTAGCGAGGGCCAAAAACCAGCGCTACTGCTATCTCCCTTAGTAGTAGCGAGGGTTAAAAACCCGCGCTACTACTATGGCATGTCCCCGGGGGCACGGTAGAGACCGCTTAGTAGTAGCGAGTGTTAAAAACCCGCGTTACTGCTATCTACTTAGTAGTAGCGAGGTTTGAAAACCTGCGCTACTAGTAAGTAGCAGTACCGAGGGTTTTTAACCCTCGCTACTAGTAAGATTTTGTGTATAGGCTTTTCCCTAGTAGTGAGATGGCAGGATCTGAGCCTCACATCCTCACGTGCCCCCACGCCCCACGCACCCACAGCCCCCATGCACCCACGCACCCACGCGCTCCACTCCTCTGTCCTTATCCACCCGAGCGGCCCACCCCCACCACGATCTCTGAGCATAATTGGTTTGCTACCAACATTTGGCATTGTTAATATTTGGCAAGCCAACATTTGGCAAAATCAAAAGTTGCCAACATTTGGCAACTTTTTGTGAGATTGGCAACGAGAATTGGCAAGCAACCAATCTCTAGCCAATATTTGGCAGTTGTCAATATTTGGCATGCCAACTTTTGGCATCAAACCAATTATGTTCTCTCTCTCTCTCTCTCTATCTCTCCCTCTCTCTCTCTCTCGCGCTTCTCTCTTTGTTCGATCCAAATCGAGAAGGGCAGCGCCCGCAACCACCTCGCTTCGCCTCGCCAGCCACCACCTCACCGCCGGCCCCAACCACTTTCCCCTCGCCGGACCCGCCTCGTCCCCTCGCCGGACCCTGCAGTGTCCCCTCGCCGGACCCCGTGCGTCCCCTTGCTAGACCCCGCATCGTCTCCTCACCGGACCCCGCGGCGTCCCCTCACCGGAATGAGGGCGCTCCTCGATGCCGCGCTGGCCAAGGCCAACCGGGAGCGGCGCTCTCCAATGACGACGTCGACGGCCAGGAGGACAAGGAGGTACAGCGCCCCTACGTCTGCCTCCGCCCGTGTCTGCCCGCGCCAACGGGTGCGCTTGCCGGAGCTTGCCTCCGCCCGCGCCACTAAGTGCCGCCCGCCTCTGCCCGCGTGTGCCCGCCTCCGCCCTCGTGTGCCCACCTCCGCCCGTGCTGTTCGACTGCCGGAGCCCGCCTCACTCGCCTCACCGGCCGTCGCAGGGAGCAGCGCCGGGCGCGGAGGGCCGCTGCTGTCCGTCTCCATCGGGCGCAAGACACCGAGCGGCTGACGACAGGCGCTTCCCCGTGCCCTGTGTGGTCTGGAGCAGGGCGACAGAGTTGCTTGGCCTTTTTTCTCTGTATCATGAATGTGTATATTGATTATCGAAAATATTGATGTTGAGTTTTGTAAATGGATATACAAACAATGTTGTAGCTGCCAATATTTTATGGTCAGGTGTTCTGCGAACCGATTCTAATAGACTTGTTGTGTAAATTGATCTATGAATGCCATGAGAAATGTTTTAAAAAATCTTTGCCGTCTGTAAATTAGATCAGCTGACAGCAATGATTGTGCTTCGGCTGACAGCAAAGATATTTCTTTGCCATGTGTTATTGGGATTGGCAGACGGCAAAGTCTTTGCCTTCTTCCCAATAAAAAGCTGACGGCAAATTATTCTTGCCCGACTTATCTTTGCCGTCTGAGTTTGCCATCTGCTTCCTGACGGCAGAGTCTTTTCCGTCTGGATTTAGGTCTTTGCCGTCTGTGATCCACAACGGCAAATTACCTGTTTCCTATAGTGTAATGGAGGGATTTGAGGAGCTCGAGCTTGACCACCCTACAGGTGAAGGGGAGACTCAGCTGGTGTCATGCCCAATATGCGACCCTATCCAAAAGGAACTCGAAGGTCCGACCAAGGATAGACCCGCATATTGGAACGCTTTTGCAAGGTGGATATCATTACATCAACATTACATAATAGTGGGGATACATCCAATACATACAATGTCACATGAATACACAATACAACATATCAGAACAACATCCGACTATGGATGAATCATAAACAGTAACTCAAACAATATCCACCCTGCTAGCCCAGGCTGCTGACCTGGAACCTATCCCCTGATCGAAGAAGAAGCAGAAGAAGAACTCCAAACAAGCAAACATCGCTCTCGCGTCAAGATCATCGCATAACCTGTACCTGCAACTGTTGTTGTAGTAATCTGTGAGCCATGAGGACTCAGCAATCCCATTACCATGGGTATCAAGACTAGCAAAGCTTAATGGGAAAGGAAAGGGTAAAGTGGTGAGGTTGCAGCAGCGACTAAGCATGATATGGTGGCTAACATACGCAAAGAAGAGCGAGAAGAGAACAAGCGGAACGGTCGTGAAGCTAGCAATGATCAAGAGGTGATCCTGAACACCTACTTACGTCAAACATAACACAGAAACCGTGTTCACTTCCCGGACTCCGCCGAGAAGAGACCATCACGGCTACACACTCGGTTGATGCGTTTTAATTTGGATCTGGTGTCAAGTTATCTACAATCGGACATTAACAAATTCCCATCTGCCACATAACCGCGGGCACGGCTCTCGAAAGTTTAAACCCTGCAGGGGTGTCCCAACTTAGCCCATGACAAGCTCTCGCGATCAACGAAGGAATAGACCTTCTCCCAGGAAGACCAGATCAGTCTCGGAATCCCGGTTTACAAGACATTTCGAGAGGTAAAACAAGACCAGCAAAGCCGCCCGATGCGCCGACAATCCCGATAGGAGCTGCACATATCTCGTTCTCAGGGCAACACCGGATAAGTCAAGCTACGAGTAAAACCAGACTTCGAGTTTCCCCGAGGTGGCCCCGCAGGCTGCTCAGTTCGGACCAACACTTAGACAAGCACTGGCCCGGGGGGGGGGGCTATAATAAAGATGACCCTTGGGTTAATTACTCCCAAGGGAAAAGTAGGTGGTGGTGAGGCAAATGGTAAAACCAAGGTTGGGCCTTGCTGGGCAAGTTTTATTCAAAGCAAACTGTCAGGGGGGTCCCATAAATCACCCGACCACGTTAGGAACGCAAAATCCGGGAACATAACACCGGTATGACGGAAACTAGGGCGGAAAGAGTGGAACAAAACACCAGGCATAAGGCCAAGCCTTCCACCCTTTACCAAGTATATAGATGCATTAATAATATAAGAGATATTGTGATATCCCAACATAACCCTGTCCACCATGGAGAAATCTTCAACTTCACCTGCAACTAGCAACGCTACAAGAGGGGCTGAGCAAAGCGGTAACATAGCCAAACAACGGTTTGCTAGGAAAGGTGTCAAAGGTTAGAGGTTCATGGCAATTTGGGGAGGCTTGAAGAGCAAATGATAGGTAGCGCAACATAGCGATAGAACGAAGCAACTAGCATAGCAATGATAGTAGTGAGATCCAGGGTAGCGGTTATCTTGCCTGAAATCCCGCAAGGAAGAAGAACGAGTCCATGAAGAAGATGAAGCCACGAAGACGAACGACACATAGACGAACGAATCCTCACGATCGCAACGAAACAGGAACTATCAAGAAGAAGCACACAACATGGTAAACACACCACACATGAACATGACATGATGCATAAACAAGTATGATGCAAGACAATACTACATGAAGCTACTCATGGCAAGATATGATGCAAACAAGAACAACACATCAAAGCAAGTTTAAATGAGGCCGGAAACAACATATAACAATTCCGGTAAGTCCTCATATGCAAATTTCGAAATGGGTCCAGATCTGAACAAACCTTATGTTCAAGTTGTTAAACAGCAAGTTAAAGATCACCAAGATGATCTACACGAAATTCTAGTCAAGTTACATATAAAGTTCATTAGATTTGGAGCTACGGCCTAGAAGATATGAGCAAAACAAGTTAAGCATGGCATTGATGCAAAATGCACCCAAACATCAAGCAAACACCTCAAAACAAGGATGAAACATGATAATATGAAGCTACATGCAAAATCAAGCAAGTTTCATATAGAGCACACTCAAAACGGAGCAACGGTGCAACACATACACTCTATACAAGTTATAGCAACAATCTGTCCAAAACAGCAAGTAGGCATATTGCAAGCATCAAAACAATATGCTACAGCACCCCAACGTAATAACAAAAGGCATGGGCATGAAGTACAAGTAAAGCACAACAAAACATGAACACTGAGCTATCTCCAGAAACAACTAGAGCATGCTCAAAAGGACATGGTAAGATTGCAAATACTAACAGTTTTAGACTTGGCAGAAAATAACATCAGGTTGCAATGTTTAGAGCTATCAAACAACATGTTACAGGAACATATCATGGCAAACAAAGGCATGGCATGATACTACTAAATGCATAGAACAACAGTCCCTTACTGACCATGAGCCAAAAAGGCACAGAAAATATGATGGCACCCATGTAAACATGGCAAGTTATATGACAGATGCATACATGGCAGGAACAACAATAAGTAGGCATGTTGGTGAGCTTGAATCACTCGCCACAGAGCAATACATGGCATGGCAAGGCAACCAACAGTAAGAACACATGTTTATGAAGCTAAGCATGGCAAGAACAAGGTCATAGGGTGCATTGATCACTAGAAAAACACATGGCCAAAACTGAACTTAACGTTAACAGGCTGACAGCAACATCATTTAACAACTTTGTAGCAAGATTACAACAAGCTACGGTAGTCTATATATGCAACCAGGGGCATGAATGGATAGAGCATAACATGTAGATCAAAACATGTTTACAGAACATCTCCAGAATATGCATAGAATGATTAGTAGCAACATGTTTATATAGCATCACGAAATAACAGATTCAGCCTAGCAAAACAGCAACAGCAAGTACCCTACTTAACAAGCTTGATGCACTCAGCACACAACTCACAAAAATACATGGTTGGCACCACTGGATGCACACATGTAGACATCAACCTCATAGGATGCACACATCAAACATGGCAAAAATGACAAATGAGCAAGTTATAACAGTTTCAGCAGGTTAACAGCAACATGCACTCTTCCAACAGCATTTCGGGCATCAAGATGAGCTCAAATGAAAATGGTGCAATGGAATGAAATGAAGTACTCGTCGAGGCGAACAATTTGACATATTGCACGCACGAAACGGAGCTACGGATGCAGAGATACATCATGATGAACATGGCATGAAAATTACACATATTCGGGGACTTCGGCAAATTTACCTCCGGGAAAAGTCAACCCGGGATGGAGGGATCCGGGACGGCGCGGTACAGGACGGGGACGAGGGCGTTTGGTTGACCGAACTGGTGAATCTGATCCAGGCCGGACCGGATCTGACTTCGGTGAAGCTCCGGCGAGCTTGAGCTCGAACGTCCATGGCGGAGAGAGAGAGAGAGAGCACGGTTAGAAAGAGAGAGACCGGGAGAGGTGGGGAGAGGAACAACAGCGAGATCGGCGGCTCACCGGAGGCGCGGGAGGTGAGGTCCGGCCGGCGGTGGCGAGGGGCGGCGGGGCCGCGGCGGCAGCTGGCGCGGCGGTTGCGGGAGGCAACGGGCGAGGCGACGGGGCCGCGGGAGGCGACGGGCGAGGTCGCGGAGGCGGCCGACGATGGCGGCGGAGGCGGCAGCCGGCGGTGGCGACGCGGCTGGGCGGCGTCGCGGCCAGGCGGCGAACGGCGGGCCGAGCCCGGCCAGCGGCGACGCGGGAGCCGGTCGGGGCGGCGGTGCCTCGGGCACGGAGGCGGCGGCGGGCGGCGCCGACGGGCCTGTGCGGGCCCACGATGGGCTCTGCGGGCCGGCGGCGCGGGGCTGGCGGCGGAGGCCACGTGGCGGGCGGCCATTGGTCCGGGGCGGCGGCGCGGGACGTCCGGTGGGGGCCGGACATGTCCGGAGGCGGCGAGAGAGATTTTTATGGTTTCGGGGGAAAACATCCGTGAATTCGGGGGAGGGGGACTAATTTATAGGTAGAGGGAGCTAGGAGAGTCCAAATGAGGTGCGGTTTTCAGCCACGCGATCGTGATCGAACGAGGAGGGGAGTTAGATGGGTTTTGGGCCACTTTGGAAGGGGTGTTGGGCTGCAACAAAAGAGGCCTTTACGGTTACCCGGTTAACCGTTGGAATATCAAACGACCTCCAAATGGCACGAAACTTGACAGGTGGTCTACCGGTGGTATACCAAGGCCGCTTGGCAAACCTCGTGACATTCTGAGAAAGTTTAACACCCGCTCACAACAAGAGACAAAAAGGGAATGCCAGAGGACATAGGAGTGTCGGATTGCAAAACGGACAACGGGGAAAAGGCTCGGATGCATGAGACGAACACGTATGTAAAATGAAATGCATATGATGACATGATAAAATGCAACACGCAAGCAAATGACATGGAAACAACGGCGAATAACTGGCGGACACCTGGCGCATCGAATCCGGGGCGTTACAACACTCCTCCACTAACAAGAGATCTCGTCCTGAGATCTTAGGACCGAGACGGAAGGGAAAAGGGATGGGGTGAAACAAGAACTCAAGAGAATAAGCAAAGAATCGAGAGCATTCGAGAAGAAGAGAGGACCATCGGGAATGACGAGAATCGAAAGCTCACGGAATCAAATAGACTATGAAACCATTCTGGTTAGAACGAGATAAGAAACGAATAAGACTGAAAAGGATTTAGGCAGCACTCCAGCTGAAGATGGAAGGAATAGAACATGAGCTAGAGAGGATGGAATGATACTTGACGAGAGGAACGACACAATGCCTCCGGAAGAATTGAAAAAGTTGAAAGAAAAGAACGGAGAAGAAGATGACATCTTGTGCCACGAATGAAATAGATAGCAACCTCAGAAGAAAGGATTGAACGGAGCTGTTGAGAAAATCAACAACGAAAAGAATAAGCTTGTCATGGACTTACGGATAACATCTCAAAATTATGAGGTGATAATCGACCACGAGCAGAAAAGATTAAATAGCTGAGAAGAGCGAAGAAATGCAAAACTCCACTTCAAAAGGATATGGAGAATTAATTGCACTTTGATATGCAAGAAGAAAGATACTTGAGCTCCTTCGAGAAGAATCTTTATGAACACTTGAGGAGTGAATTAAATCCTGAAGAACACCATGAAGAACTCCGGTGACAAAAGATGATGAGATAGAATTCAAGGATGGAAAGAATAAGATTAAGGCCTTGCGATGATTTAGATGGAGGTTCCGACGAAATGGCCGAGGGAATTTGAACTCCGGAAAAAGAAAAGATGAAAACACTTGGAACTAGAATTTATTCATTACGAACAAACTCCGAAGGAAATATTAATCACTTGGATGAAATAAGAATAAGATTTATTGTATGCTTATCCTTCATCAAATTAAATTGATGACAAGCAATGGATTTTGCATACTACTTATTCTTCTTGAAAAGGATTGAGAAGTGACATATCGCAAACTTGAGAAGGTCTTCATGAACCACCGGTAGGTTGAAAAGAACGAATGGATTAAAATGATAAACAAGGAAAAAGAATCTGAAAGAACCATCATTAGAATTCGGAAAATACTGGTGAAAGAGAATGAATCACCGGGACGAATTAGAAAAGCACAAAGATACTTGAGGAATAAAAGACAAGATAATGGCGGGATCGCAAACTGGTTGAAGAATACTTGAACGAAGCACCGGGAGAATATAGAGATGACCGAAGCTGAAAACTTAGAACGAAGAAATCTTCCGAAAAGATGACCTCCGGATGATCGAGAGAGAAAGCAACTCCTGAAATACTCCGGATGGATGAAAAGAATTTGCATGACTTGAAACAATTTGATAGGATAACATCGAGCTAGCACCACGAATCTCCGGGGAACGAACAAGATTTAGAGGAAAAAACTCTTCTTCAATCTTCAAAGCTGAGAATGACGACGAGAAACACCACCGAAATTACTGAGATACTCCGGGAGAATGAAAAGCAAAGAGGTTGAGCCGACGATGAAATGATTTGAAAGAGATCTTGGAGAAGGCAAGTGACTGATGGGATTCATTCTTACATCACACTTGAAAAGAATTATGAATGACTCCGGGGGAATTAGAAGAGTCAGGTAAGATCCTGGGAAAAGACCTGTGGGTTAGGGCCCACTAAAGAAAAACACCGTTGGAAAGGGATGTTGAAGAGGTAGATGATGCACCGGAACAATTGAAATATTAGAATGAGGGGACAACCTCGAATCAATTCGTACACAGACGAATCTCTTGAGATGTCATGAGCACTCCGGAAGGATAAACTAGCGAGAGGCGAACGAGCAAGGAAAACACTTGATCCAAGGAAAAGAATGTAATCACCCGAAAAAACTTGAATTGAATCCACCGGAAAAAGAAAGGGATGAAGAATGACGAATGAGACGAGAATTCACCGGTTGAGATAATTGAGGGAAGACTGAAGAGGTTCTGCATGAATGAAATTGATGGTCGAAAGAGACTCAAACTCTGGGAAGAAAGAGGGTGGGAGGGCGGGAAAACAAGGGCAACTTCGGACCGATTACAGGCTCCGGTTCCGCAAAGGAAAAGAGTGGGTGGGTGGGAAAAACAAGGACAACTTCGGACAAAGAAACAACATCGACCGAAAAGAGCTGAGGATTGATCTCCCAAAGAGAGAGAGGTTCGAATCAGCTTGACGAGGAATGCACCGGACAAAAGAGGATGGACAACGAACGAAAAACTAACCGCATGATCCTAAAGAAAAATTTGAAGGGGAAGAGGAGTAGTTCAAAACACCTACGTCAAGATTCCTGACCAGAGCAACGAAGGGGCTGAGGAGTAAAAAGAATTCCTACTCTCCGATATAACTAGACTCAGAAAACAGTTTTCTTATAGACTCGACAACGGCCAAACTACACGATCAATCAAGGGGGGCTCATAGGGTCGGTCGAGGCTCTGATACCAACTTCTCACGCCCAATATGCGACCCTATCCAAAAGGAACTCAAAGGTCCCACCAAGGATAGACCCGCATATTGGAACGCTTTTGCAAGGTGGATATCATTACATCAACATTACATAATAGTGGGGATACATCCAATACATACAATGTCACATGAATACACAATACAACATATCAGAACAACATCCGACTACGGATGAATCATAAATAGTAACTCAAACAATATCCACCCTGCTAGCCCAGGCTGCTGACCTGGAACCTATCCCCTGATCGAAGAAGAAGCGGAAGAAGAACTCCAAACAAGCAAACATCGCTCTCGCCTCAAGATCATCGCATAACCTGTACCTGCAACTGTTGTTGTAGTAATCTGTGAGCCACGAGGACTCAGCAATCCCATTACCATGGGTATCAAGACTAGCAAAGCTTAATGGGAAAGGAAAGGGTAAAGTGGTGAGGTTGCAGCAGCGACTAAGCATGATATGGTGGCTAACATACGCAAAGAAGAGCGAGAAGAGAACAAGCGGAACGGTCGTGAAGCTAGCAATGATCAAGAGGTGGTCCTGAACACCTACTTACGTCAAACATAACACAGAAACCGTGTTCACTTCCCGGACTCCGCCGAGAAGAGACCATCATGGCTACACACTCGGTTGATGCGTTTTAATTCGGATCTGGTGTCAAGTTATCTACAACCGGACATTAACAAATTCCCATCTGCCATATAACCGCGGGCACGGCTCTCGAAAGTTTAAACCCTGCAGGGGTGTCCCAACTTAGCCCATGACAAGCTCTCGCGATCAACGAAGGAATAGACCTTCTCCCAGGAAGACCTGATCAGTCTCGGAATCCCGGTTTACAAGACATTTCGACAATGGTAAAACAAGACCAGCAAAGCCGCCCGATGCGCCAACAATCCCGATAGGAGCTGCACATATCTCGTTCTCAGGGCAACACCGGATAAGTCAAGCTACGAGTAAAACCAGACTTCGAGTTTCCCCGAGGTGGCCCCGCAGGCTGCTCAGTTCGGACCAACACTTAGACAAGCACTGGCCCGGGGGGGGGGCTATAATAAAGATGACCCTTGGGTTAATTACTCCCAAGGGAAAAGTAGGTGGTGGTGAGGCAAATGGTAAAACCAATGTTGGGCCTTGCTGGGCAAGTTTTATTCAAAGCGAGCTGTCAGGGGGGTCCCATAAATCACCCGACCGCGTTAGGAACGCAAAATCCAGGAACATAACACCGGTATGACGGAAACTAGGGCGGCAAGAGTGGAACAAAACACTAGGCATAAGGCCAAACCTTCCACCCTTTACCAAGTATATAGATGCATTAATAATATAAGAGATATTGTGATATCCCAACACAACCCTGTCCAAATTGGAGAAATCTTCAACTTCACCTGCAACTAGCAACGCTATAAGAGGGGCTGAGCAAAGCGGTAACATAGCCAAACAACGGTTTGCTAGGAAAGGTGTCAAAGGTTAGAGGTTCATGGCAATTTGGGGAGGCTTGAAGAGCAAATGATAGGTAGCGCAACATAGCGATAGAACGAAGCAACTAGCATAGCAATGATAGTAGTGAGATCTAGGGTAGCGGTCATCTTGCCTGAAATCCCGCAAGGAAGAAGAACGAGTCCGTGAAGAAGATGAAGCCACGAAGACGAACCACACGTAGACGAACGCATCCTCACGATCACAACGAAACGAAAACTATCGAGAAGAAGCACACAACATGGTAAACACACCACACATGAACATGACATGATGCATAAACAAGTATGATGCAAGACAAGACTACATGAAGGTACTCATGGCAAGAGATGATGCAAACAAGAACAACACATCAAAGCAAGTTTAAATGAGGCCGGAAACAACATATAACAATTCCGGTAAGTCCTCATATGCAAATTTCGAAATGGGTCCAGATCTGAACAAACCTTATGTTCAAGTTGTTAAACAGCAAGTTAAAGATCACCAAGATGATCTACACGAAATTCTAGTCAAGTTACATATAAAGTTCATTAGATTTGGAGCTACGGCCTAGAAGATATGAGCAAAACAAGTTAAGCATGGCATTGATGCAAAATGCACCAAAACATCAAGCAAACACCTCAAAACAAGGATGCAACATGATAATATGAAGCTACATGCAAAATCAAGCAAGTTTCATATAGAGCACACTCAAAACGAAGCAACGGTGCAACACATACACTCTATACAAGTTATAGCAACAATCTGTCCAAAACAGCAAGTAGGCATATTGCAAGCATCAAAACAATATGCTACAGCACCCCAACGTAATAACAAAAGGCATGGGCATGAAGTACTAGTAAATCACAACAAAACATGAACACTGAGCTATCTCCAGAAACAACTAGAGCATGCTCAAAAGGACATGGTAAGATTGCAAATACTAACAGTTTCAGACTTGGCAGAAAATAACATCAGGTTGCAATGTTTAGAGCTATCAAACAACATGTTACAGGAACATATCATGGCAAACAAAGGCATGGCATGATACTACTAAATGCATAGAACAACAGTCCCTTACTGACCATGAGCCAAAAAGGCACAGAAAATATGATGGCACCCATGTAAACATGGCAAGTTATATGACAGATGCATACATGGCAGGAACAACAATAAGTAGGCATGTTGGTGAGCTTGAATCACTCACCACAGAGCAATACATGGCATGGCAAGGCAACCAACAGTAAGAAGACATGTTTATGAAGCTAAGCATGGCAAGAACAAGGTCATAGGGTGCATGGATCACTAGAAAAACACATGGCCAAAACTGAACTTAACGTTAACAGGCTGACAGCAACATCATTTAACAACTTTGGAGCAAGATTATAACAAGCTACAGTAGTCTATAAATGCAACCAGGGGCATGAATGGATAGAGCATAACATGTAGATCAAAACATGTTTAAAGAACACCTCCATATTATGCATAGAATGATTAGTAGAAACATGTTTATATAGCATCACGAAATAACAGATTCAGCCTAGCAAAACAGCAACAGCAAGTACCGTACTTAACAAGCTTGATGCACTCAGCACACAAGTCACAAAAATACATGGTTGGCACCACTGGAAAGATGGCATGGCATAGATCAAAACACATGTAGACATCAACCTCATAGGATGCACACATCAAACATGGCAAAAATGACAAATGAGCAAGTTATAACAGTTTCAGCAGGTTAACAGCAACATGCACTCTTCCAACAACATTTCGGGCATCAAGATGAGCTCAAATGAAAATGAAGCAATGGAATGAAATGAATTACTCGTCGAGGCGAACAATTTGACATATTGCACGCACGAAACGGAGCTGCGGATGCAGAGATACAGCATGATGAACATGGCATGAAAATTACACATATTCGGGGACAGGCAAATTTACCTCCGGGAAAAGTCAACCGGGGACGGAGGGATCCGGGACGGCGCGGTACAGGACGGGGATGAGGGTGTTTGGTTGACCGAACTGGTGGATCTGATCCAGGCCGGACCAGATCTGACTCCGGCGAAGCTCCGACGAGCTTGAGCTCCAGCGTCCATGGCGGAGAGAGAGAGAGAGAGCGCGTGGTTAGAAAGAGAGAGACCGGCAGAGGTGGGGAAAGGAACAACGGCGAGATCGGCGGCTCACCGGAGGCGCAGGAGGCGAGGTCCGGCCGGCGGTGGCGAGGGGCGGCGGGGCCGCGGCGGCGGGGCCGCGGCGGCGGCCTGCGCGGCGGTCGCGGGAGGCGATGGGGCCGCGGGAGGCGACGGGCGAGGTCGCGGAGGCGGCCGACGATGGCGGCGGAGGCGGCAGCCGGCGGTGGCGACGCGGTCGGGCGGCAGCGCGGCCAGGCGGCGAACGGCAGGGCGAGCCCGGCCGGCGGTGGCGCGGGGAGCCGCTCGGGGCGGCGGTGCCTCGGGCACGGAGGCGGCAGCGGGCGGCGCCGGCGGGCCTGCGCGGGCCCGCGAAGGGCTCTGCGGGCCGGCGGCGCGGGGCTGGCGCCGGGCGGCCACTGGTCCGGGGCGGCGGCGCGGGACGTCCGGCGGGCGCCGGACATGTCCGGAGGCAGCGAGAGAGATTTTTAGGGTTTCGGGGGAAAACATCCGCGAATTCGGGGGAGGGGGACTAATTTATAGGTAGAGGGAGCTAGGAGAGTCCAAATGAGGTGCGGTTTTCGGCCACGCGATAGTGATCGAACGACCGAGAGCATGGCTGGGAGTTAGATGGGTTTTGGGCCACTTTGGAAGGGGTGTTGGGCTACAACAAAAGAGGCCTTTATGGTTACCCGGTTGACCGTTGGAGTATCGAACGACCTCCAAATGGCACGAAACTTGACAGGCGGTCTACCGGTGGTATACCAAGGCTGATTGGCAAACCTCGGGCCATTCCGAGAAAGTTTAACACCCGCTCACAACAAGAGACAAAAAGGGAATGCCGGAGGACATAGGAGTGTCGGATTGCAAAACGGACAACGGGGAAAAGGCTCGGATGCATGAGACGAACATGTATGCAAAATGAAATGCATATGATGACATGATAAAATGCAACACGCAAGCAAATGACATGGCAACAACGGCGAATAACTGGCGGACACCTGGCGCATCGAATCCGGGGCGTTACAGCTGGGTCTTGCTCTGAAGACTCCATGTCTATGGTGGAAGGAGCACATCAAGCTTCCGAACTGGACGCCTCCGTCTCCCCCTCCTCCTTCGGTGAGTCAGGGCACTTTTCCTCCTCCTCCTCCTCTAGCGAGTGATCATGGCACTCCGCCTCCTTCGGCTGCTCCAGCGTGTGAGGCCCGCAGTCTACCTCCTCCTTCGCCTCCTCCGGCGTGTTCGAGCAGTCCACCTCCTCCTCCGCCTCGTCAGCAACGGCAGAAGATAGACGCCACCGCTTCGAATGCTTCAGCGCGTCGGAGCACACCGCCTCCTTCTCCGCCTCGTAAGCAACGGCAGAAGAGAGACGCCGCTGCTCTGGCGGCTAGCAGTACAACCAGAGGTGGGAGGTAATTCAGATATGGACCATCTGTCAAGCCTCTGGAAAAGCTACCATACGAGAGGACCGATGAGGAAAACGCAGAGATCTCTCAAGCCCAAGTGAAGGAATTTTTTGCAAAGAAACCTCCACCTCCGAAGGAGACGATAGATTCGGTGAAATTGAAGCGCACTATCGATGCCCCGAAGTGACCACCACCGCCTTCGCCGGATGACAACTATGTCTGCGCTCTTAAGAAGACATATGAAGACGCGCGGCGGTCGGGAGCTACTTCAAGTGATAAAATGTTAGAAGAACGAAGAAGTGGGAAAAAATTCCCCGGCTCGGCGAAAAGGCGAACCAATCGTGCCCCCCGCTCAAGGTGTCTAGCGATATCGTCGCTAATCTGCCGAGGATGATGCCCGGTACCAATCCTACTAGTTACCTGAGCCATGGTGTACACTTTGATACAATGGAGGTGGATGAATTTATATACTAGTATGGGCAGCCGCTCGTCAAACCTGATCATCCTCCTCTAACAATGATGATGCGAAGATTCCATGAATGGTACCTGGAATCCTGCAACGAGTCTGGGAAGGATGTTTTGACGATGAGAATTAAAGAGGAGCACAACCTCGTTGGAACTGGTCTGTTTTTTGTTGCATTTGAGGAGTTATTCCAGTTATACAATAAAAGGCCCTCGACAAAAGACTCGTGACTTGCTACTGTTTGTAATTAAGTCTCTTTCTGTATATATATAGCTCAGCTCTTTCATTGCATGTATATATAATTATGCTCACTATTATGAAGATTAAATATCGCCGAATGGAGGAAAGCACAAATCTGGGACATTGGGTTCATTAACCCAGATATCATACATGAATGGACGGTTAAACACAATGTCATGGAAACCGAGGACAACTTGCTACAATCATTGCTTAAAAATCAATACAAAGATAAAATACTATTTCCTTAGAACTTCAAGTGAGTGTTAATGTCTTATGCATATTCGGTTTCCCTTATTATTACTCGAGGTTATAGTAATGTAATTGATGAGTTATGCATGCGTGTGCAGCTTCCACTTTATTCTGCTAGAGATCCAGCTTGAGCGGGGAGTAGTAACCGTCTTAGACTCGAGACGAAAAGATCCCCAGGACTTTGCAAACATGACTACAATGCTCCAGAAGTAAGTTCAATTGATCATTATCGCACCATATCGGCAACTTTGTTCATTTGATCCTGATATAACAAATGATTATTTTCTTTTTCTGGCAGGGTTTGGAAAGAGTTCACCGTAATTGTTCCGGCACTGCCGAAGGAGCTGCGATTTACACACCCGAAAGTAAGTACTACTACCTAGTTCCGCGCATCTCCCATTGATTCCAGTTTCATCAATACCATTTATAATGCTTGATTATCAGTTTGATTGAACTCTATTTCTCATAAAGTGGTTGTGGCAGGAAGCCGGGAATGATTTTTGTGGATACTACGTTTGCGAGTACATCTACAACGCAACGATCTCTAATAAGCGGGGCTACTCTAAAAAAATATTATGTGCGTAAACAAAAATATTCATAATTTCATTTTATTACCATCATTTGTGTTGAGTTTCATTCATATACATGTATTGACCCCCTTCTTCAAATTAGGTCTGGCAAATCCAGGATGACCTTCTACCACATGATCGCATAAAAACAATTCAAGAGGAAATGGCGGGATTCTTTCTAGACCACGTCATCAATAAATCCGGAGAATACCATGTGTAAATTGAGATAAACATGAGATGTTAGGGATTTTAAGAGATCTTATATTGTATATATGTACCTAGTAGCGTCGGATAGATATACGAAAACTTGTTGTTCGACCAATTTCTCGGAGAAAGAGAGGTCACTCCTCTCTGTATATGTTCATGACCATCTTGTAATTAATGGTTCCTTCATTTGCTTACTAGCTAGCGTGTCGAGTTCTCTCTATACTATAGTAGCTAGCGTCGACCAAGCACGGAGATAAGAGATGACACTTCTCTCTATTAGCTAGCTAACACCCTAAATTAACCCCCTAAACCCACCACCTTTCAAAAAAAACCTCAGCTCCTGCCAGCTGCTGACGCATGGATGCCTCCCGGTTGGTGTTACCAACCGGGACTAAAGGTTCTCTTGCCTGGGTGCCCTGCAGCGGCCACGTGGAGCCCCTTCTGTCCCGGTTCGTAAGAGAACCGGGACTAAAGGGTTTGGCCTTTAGTCCCGACCTTTTTGTCCCGGTTCCAGAACCGGGGCTAAAGGCCCTCTGGAACAGGGACAAATAAGTCGTTTTCTACTAGTGGTGGAGGATCTCGGCTCTTGCTGGCAGGAGGGCTCCTGCTTCGTTTTTGGAGGTTTTCCTGTGTGCGTTTAGGGTTTGTGTTCTGCTCAGGAAGACGAGATGACGGCGGCTCCCTGAAGTTGGAATAAGGTTCTCCCCGCCTAGTCCCCATTCTGGTGGTGCGTCTAGCATCATCGGAGGGCGTGTGGAGATGTGTCTCCTGCGGATCTCGCGGGATTCGGTCGGCGTTTGTCTTCGGTGGATCCACATGGATCTGGCCTTTGTTAGTTTTGTGTTCATGTGTCTTTAGATTGGATCCTTCCGTTCTAGGTTTCTTTCCATCGGCGTGATTGTTGTTCTGGTGCGTTGGTCCTTTTGGGCCTTACCACGACGACTTCCCGACTGTCTACTACAACAAGGTTTGTCCGGCTCCAGTGAGGGGGGGGGGGGGGGGGGGGGGGGGGGGGCGATGATGGTGGCGCGCCTTCGGCTCGCTCCAGTGATTGTAGTCGTCGCTAGGTGGTCTATGGACCTCGATGTACTTTTTACTTCTAGTGTTTTTTGTACTGCTTTGATAGATGATGAATAGATTGCAAGTTTATCCCGCAAAAAAAAGAGTATGCTTGGACAAAAAAAGTCTGCTATAACATCCCCATGAAATTATAGTATTGTACCCATAAATTCCGCAACTTCGAGGGCCCATACCCACCTTGACATCTTGAGACAAAAAATATCTGGTTGGCTGGAAGCCATTTTATAGCCCGTTAGTCCACTAGAGAGCTCAACATTTTGGCCCAGATGAGCTCAGAGGGAGAGTTGTTGTATAGCAAAATCGAGTAGAGCCCTAATCACCTCCGCATGTCTTCCCTAGCCCTAATCGCCGCCGACTCGAGGAGCCGTGGCGGTGGTTCAGCGCTGGGATTTGTCGTCGTACACTGCCGAGAGGCCTCCCTCCGCCGTGCTAGCTCCGCCATCAGGACCAGCACTTCGCCGCCAACCACGCCGTTGGAAATTAGGGAGCCCGGCCGTGTCGTCGGACATCATGCGGCCCAGATGAGCCGCCGTTCCTTGCTGGCGTCAGCGGGCCCGCTGGACGACGAGGATCTCCTCCGAGAGATCCTCCTCCGTCTCCCTCCGAATCCATCCTCCCTCCCACGTGCCTCGCTTGTCTGCACACGTTGGCGCACCATTCTCGCTGACCCACAATTTCTCCGCCGCTTCCGCAAACACCACAGAAACCCTCCATTGCTGGGCTTCTTCTTCACAGATGGTGAATTCACTCCCATAATGGACCCTCCCGACAGCATCCGTGTTGAGCGCTTCTCCGTGCCCAAGATCCGAACCCCCAAGAGGTCTTGGTGGAACCTCATATGCTGCCGCCATGGCCTCGCCGTACTAGTTAACTGGTTGCAGCCAGGCCCGGCCCATAGGCCGGGCAAACGGGGCGCCCGCCCTGGCCCCTGGGAATCAGGGGCCCCGGCCCAGGTGTAGTTTTGTGTTTAGTCTTAAACCCAGAAAATACAGAGGTAAAAAAAAAGAGGGCCCAAAGTGCAGCTAGTAAGGAAAGCCCACCACGCTGTTGGACATGGGGGAAGTCACACGTAGGAATTAAATCGATGGTTGTTGGATAGGGATCTCTCTCCACGGCGGCGTCTCCTCCTCTTCCCAAATTTCCGATCTCAGTCTCCAAGAACAGCGCCGCCTCTCCCATGCCTTTCTGATTTTGAGGTCGCAACCAACCATTAACGGAGGAAAATGGCGCAATTTCGGTCCCCAATTAGCTCTTCTTCATCCGTTCTGCTCCATCCCCATATGATTGAGAGATTGTAACGGGTTCTTCTTTCTAGTAATCCGGTTCCTTAGTTCTATGATTCAATGTTAAATAATGTCAATCCATGGTGAGAATTTTCATAGCACTATTTTAACTGTAGACATACTTATCTTTTGGAGGTAATATGTCTCTTATATTTGGAGGACATTTTTCAGATATTACAGGCTGAAGTTCTCATGGACACGTACGTTTCTTATATTCGATCCAACAATCCACATTAAGGTGCTTTCGTTCCTTGACCATATATATCTTGATCAAAATTTCTAGATTATGTATATTGAATATTTTTTGCAATTTTTGTAGTTCTGTTGTAGAATGTCTTCTAGTATTTTGCTAGTGAATTGTGATTAGAGCAAAGAAAATAATGGGATTACATTTGTTGGTAGAGTATCTTTTTAAAGGAATCCCAATGGGAGTAATTCAAATTTCAAAACCTGTAGTTACTCTTGGGATTTATGATATTGGTTTTTTTTCATTTGAACAATGAAATAGTAATTAAGATGAAGCCAAGATCATCGACATGTAAAGTGTTGCATCGTATCGATTGGTTATTTTACTTATGCAATACTATAAATGAAGTGTTAATGGGGCCCTAAATTTTACTTTCGCCCCAGGGCCCCCAACATGCATGGACCGGCCCTGGTTGCAGCAAGAGATCATCGTATGGGATCCTCTCACAGGCCAACAGCACCACGTGTCTTTTCCAGCGGGTCTCCAGAATGGCAAAGGGAGGAATTCAAATAACTGGCGCGCTGCGGTGTTGCGTGTTGACCCTGAAGATGCGCATATACATGGTGGTTGCTTCTCGAGCCTGTTCAAATTGATCTTGATCTGCAATGTAGGTACACATATATTCGCTTGTGTCTATGAATCCACGTCTGCTGCATGGGGAAATATCGTCTCTCTGTCATCAACAGGTCGGATATGTCGTACAAGGCCGGACGTTCTTGTTGGGAATGCACTTTGTTGGTTGCTTAGTGGAGGCGACGTTCTTGCGTTTGATCTTGAAAGTCAACACCTTGGTGTGACTGAGAAGCCAGCGGATGCCCATATTGTGCATTGCTGCCAAGGATATGTCCAGATCCTACGGACACAGGATAGTGGACTTGGTCTTGCCGTTTTATCAAAACACAACATCCAGTTTTGGGAGAGGAAATCAAACACTGATAATGTTGCTGGATGGGTTCGGCTGCAGAAAACCATTCAGTTCGAGCTGTTTCCACTCATCAACCGCAACCTACTTATAATGGGGTATGACGAGGACTCAAATGTGATTGTTCTGTCTACAAGGATTGGCTGTTTCACGGTCCAACTTGATTCGATGCAGATCCGGCATATTATTGAAAGAAACTGGATGTGTTACAACACCTTGTATCCCTACAAGAATTTCTATACCGCAGGCAATACCTAGTCGTTTGCATCACATATAAGCCACAAAAACATATAAGTTTCTGTTTTACTGAGATTCTTTAATCACGTTTGATATGTGATTGTCGTAATACCGTTCATGTGAATGAGAATCAACTAGTTATATAAAGAACAATAGGAGTTGTTTGTTTCGTTGTCGGTCTGCTAAACCATGTAGTGAAGTAATCTCCTGTTATGATTGAGCTATATTAAAGCTAGACCGCTGTCGAGTTACATATATAGATAGGAAGGACGCCCCCGCGTCGCCCTCCCGCTAGGGCGGCTCGGGTGGAAACCCTAGCGCCCGCCACCGGGCACGTCCATCCTTCCCTTCCCCTCCGCCACCGCTAGAGGAGGTCGCTGGGCGAAGCCCCAGGCGTCTGATGGCGGCGGCGGAGGCTCTCTTCTCTTCCCTCCATGCCAGATCGGTGAGGCAGGTCACCCATGGCGCCGGGCGCTTTCCCCTGATCTGGGTCGCGGCGGCGCGGCGTCTTAGGCGACGGCGCAAGGCGGCGGCGTGGTGCTGGGCGGGGGCGGCGGAGCTGCTAGACTCCGAGGAAGATCTGGTGGCGCCGACCGTTCGATGGGCTAGCGGGGTCATGGCGGCCTTGGTCGCGGTGGCCGACGGCTCGACCTATCGGCGGCGGCTGGATCCCGGGGCGGCGGCCCTGGAAGGTGGCGGTGGGTGAAGCTCAGGCCTCCCGCGGCCGCATGGCATGGTGCTGTCCCTATCCAAGGCGGATCTGCATCGCCGATCTCGTGGTTTTGCCGCGGATTGGTTCAGATCAGAGACGGTGATGAGCGTGCGGGATCCATCTCGGCGGCTCTCACAGTTTGACGAGGTGGGGTGGGAGCCCTCCTCCCAGGCTCTAGTGGTGGCGCATTCAGGCAGTGGCCGGTGCGCCATGGCTCCCACGGTGGCACTGCTGTTGCGGTTGGTCGCCGGATCTAGGCGGCTAGATTTGGGGCTTTGAAGGCGGTTGAGACAGTGCACAGGTTGTCGGGTGGATTTCATTGGATGGATCCGGGTGAAAACTTGGTCTTCGGTCGTTGGCTGGAGTCGGTGATGACAATGCCCTTATCATCGTTTCCTTCATGAAAGCATCATCATGGTGAAGCTCCCAACCCCATCCAATACCTCCAGGGGAAACCCTAGATCAGCTGATCGGATGACGGCGGCATTCATGTGTCATTACCCCCTTGGGGGTGGCATTCTTGGAGTTGCACTCGGGCTCGAGGGACCAGCGGATGGCTTCTTCGGTGGAGCGGTGTTTATTTCTACATATTCATGGCGGTGGTTCTCGGTGGCATGGAGCAGTGGAGGCTTGGCGTCAGATGTGTGGCGATGGACACGCACAGGAGGCCGACGTTGTCTGGCGTCGTGGTGGCATCGATGGCAGAGATGCCTGACAAGGTCGATACGTCAGTACATGCTTTGAGGATGGATCGAGGGAAGACGGAGGTGACGGCCCTTTGCAGCTTGTGCGTGTGGTACTCACTGAGAGTGCGCTGGACCGGAGTGTTACCCAGTCCCGCCTATGTAGCTTTGGATGGGGCATCCGGCGTTAGATGTTAGGCTTTTGTGCGATGTTTGTTTGGTATTTGGCCCGGACATTCGGCACACCTTCATCAAGAGGATAGGAGCAGCGACAGATGTCGTCTAGATGATGGCCTCGGGCTTACTGTTGTATTTCTTTGTAAGGTCTTTGTGAATAATAAATAATATGGCCGCATGCATCTCCCAGATGCAGAGGCCAGGGGTGATTCCTCCTTTTCTAAAAAAAGCAGTACTTGCACTAGAAGAATAGAATGAACCATTCGATATATGAAATACTAATTCGACTGTGACATTTGAAAGCTAAAGCTTGTTATCTTAATTTCCCATTCAATATTTTTCTTGCAAGATAAAACTATCTTGATACTAATAATCAATTCATAATAGGATGTAGTTTATTCTATTAATAGAAAATAGTACGAGTTCATACACTGACTAATGCTCATTTTGCCTTTAAGATGATTATTGCCATAATAGTCATGATACTCTTAACAGTGTCACAGAGGTTTCTTAGGCCCCGTTCGGAAGCCATCCACGAGCCAGCTTCCAGAACGAGCCAGATGAAGCCACCCCGAACGTTCTGTCTCCAAGAAGCCAGGTTCAGGAGAAGTAGAGCCGCGCAGAGCAATTTTTTGAAGCAGCAATTGCTTAGCTCCTGGAAAACGAGAAGCGGGAGTTGCTCCAAATTACCAGGGACATGCCCTTCCGAAGTGACTACGAATCGTTTTCCTCTCGCTACAGGCATGCACGAACCGTTTTCTCCACCAAGTCGCTGCCGAACGCTCGCCCACTCCCGCGAGAAGCCAGCTAGCAGTAGCTCCACGAGAAGCTGACTCGTTTGAGAAACTGGAGAGCTTCGGAACGGGGCCTTAGTCTACTTTGATTTGGAGCTCCCTCTTTGATATGCTCATGAATAATTCCAGATGAATGCATTTTATCTGACAATAGTCTTATCATGTCTTGGTTAAGAATTAAATGTTATGTCTTGCACATGATAATATATGTAGCTTTGGTGCTATCTTTGTCACATGAATATATAAATATTTTTACATATGCATTATAATATTTCAACTTCCCTTGAATTTGCATTGCTTTATTATGATTCTTTTACTTGTTGACAGGTAAGTTGGGTGCAAATGGCTGAATATGAAACTAACCATGAGATCCTCTAACGATACCATGTTAATTGAACATGTTATTAGGTAATTATCCCCCCCCCCCCCCCCCCCCCCTTTTTTTTTTCTTTTTCATTAGGTGTATTTGCTCATGCGCAAGTGACCAATGCACTTATCTTAGGATAATGTAGGACTAAAAGGCCCTTGGTTGCAATGTTGATTAGAGGGGTAAATATCCACGGCTAATTAATGATCCTTCCAATTCGAGATGAGCGGAATTGGTGTTGGGGAACGTAGCAATAATTCAAAATTTCCTACGTGTCACCAAGATCAATCTATGGAGTCATCTAGCAACGAGGGAGGAGTGGATCTACATACCCTTATAGATCGCGCGCGGAAGCGTTCAAGAGAACGGGGTTGATGGAGTCGTACTCGTCGTGATCCAAATCACCGATGATCCTAGCGCCGAACGGACGGCACCTCCCCGTTCAACACACGTACGGAACGGAGACGTCTCCCACGCCTTGATCCAGCAAGGAGGAGGGAGAGGTTGATGGAGATCCAGCAGCACGACGGCTTGGTGGAAGTAGCGGGATTCCAACAGGGCTTCGCCAAGCGCTGCGGGAGGAGGGAGATGTGTCACGGGAGGGAGAGGGAGGCGCCAGGCCTTAGGTATCGTTGCTCCTCCTTTTCCCCACTATATATAGGGCCAAGGGAGAGGGGGGAGGCGCAGCCCTTGCCCCTTCCTCCAAGGAAGGGTGCGGCCAAGGGGGGGAGGAGTCCATCCTCCCCAAGGCACCTCGGAGGTGCCTTCCCCTTTTAGGACTCTCCCCTTTTTCTCTTCTCTTGGCGCATGGGCCTCTTGGGGCTGGTGCCCTTGGCCCATGTAGGCCAAGGCGCACCCCCTACAGCCCATGTGGCCTACCGGGGCAGGTGGCCCCACCCGGTGGACCACCGGGACCCTTCCGGTGGTCCCGGTACAATACCGGTGACCCCGAAACTTGTCCCGATGGCCGAAATAGCACTTCCTATATATAATTCTTTACCTCCGGACCATTCTGGAACTCCTCGTGACATCCGGGATCTCATCCGGGACTCGGAACAACTTTCGGGTTACCGCATACTAATATCTCTATAACCCTAGCGTCACCGAACCTTAAGTGTGTAGACCCTACGGGTTCGGGAGACATGCAGACATGACCGAGATGACTCTCCGGTAAATAACCAACAGCGGGATCTGGATACCCATGTTGGCTCCCACATGTTCCATGATGATCTCATCGGATGAACCACGATGTCAAGGACTTAATCAATCCCGTATACAATTCCCTTTGTCTAGCGGTACGATACTTGCCCAAGATTCGATCGTCGGTATCCCGATACCTTGTTCAATCTCGTTACCGGCAAGTCTCTTTTACTCGTTCCGTAACACATCATCCCGTGATCAACTCCTTGATCACATTGTGCACATTATGATGATGTCCTACCGAGTGGGCCCAGAGATACCTCTCCGTTTACACGGAGTGACAACTCCCAGTCTCGATTCGTGCCAACCCAACAGACACTTTCGGAGATACCCATAGTGTACCTTTATAGCCATCCAGTTACGTTGTGACGTTTGGCACACCCAAAGCACTCCTACGGTATCCGGGAGTTGCACAATCTCATGGTCTAAGGAAATGACACTTGACATTAGAAAAGCTTTAGCATACGAACTACACGATCTAGTGCTATGCTTAGGATTGGGTCTTGTCCATCACATCATTCTCCTAATGATGTGATCCCGTTATCAATGACATCCAATGTCCATGGTCAGGAAACCGTAACCATCTATTGATCAATGAGCTAGTCAACTAGAGGCTTACTAGGGACATGGTGTTGTCTATGTATCCACACATGTATCTGAGTTTCCTATCAATACAATTCTAGCATGGATAATAAACGATTATCATGAACAAGGAAATATAATAATAATCAATTTATTATTGCCTCTAGGGCATATTTCCAACAGTCTCCCACTTGCACTAGAGTCAATAATCTAGTTCACATCGCCATGTGATTAACACTCAAGGTCACATCCCCATGTGACTAACACCCAAAGAGTTTACTAGAGTCAATAATGTAGTTCACATTACCATGTGATTAACACTCGATGAGTTCTGGGTTTGAACATGTTATGCTTGTGAGAGATGTTATAGTCAATGGGTCTGAATCTTTCAGATCCGTATGTACTTCGCAAATCTCTATGTCATCTTGTAGATGCTGCTACTACGCTATATTTGGAGCCATTTCAAACAACTGTTCTACTTGGAGCTATTCTAAATTGTTGCTCCATTAAACGTATCCGGTATCTCTACTCAGAGCTATCCGGATAGGTGTTAAGCTTGCATCGACATAACTCTTTACGTCGAACTCTTTATCACCTCCATCAGCGAGAAAATTCCTTAGTCCACTAGTTACTAAGGATAACTTTGACCGCTGTCCTGTGATCCATTCTTGGATCACTCTTGTACCCCTTGACTGACTCATGGCAAGGCACACTTCAGGTGCTGTACACAACATAGCATACTGTAGAGCCTATGTCTTAAGCATAGGGGACGACCTTCGTCCTTTCTCTCTATTCTGCCGTGGTCGAGCTTTAAGTCTTAACTTCATACCTTACAACTCAGGCAAGAACTCCTTCTTTGACTGATCCATCTTGAACACCTTCAAGATCATGTCAAGGTATGTGCTCATTTGAAAGTACCATTAAGCGTTTTGATCTATCCTTATAGATCTTGATGCTCAATGTTCAAGTAGCTTAATCCAGGCTTTCCATTGAAAAACACTTTCCAAATAACCCTATATGCTTTCCAGAAATTCTACATCATTTCTGATCCATAATATGTCAACAACATATACTCATCAGAAATTCTATAGTGCTCCCACTCACTTCTTTGGAAATACAAATTTCTCATAAACTTTGTATAAACCCAAAATCTTTGATCATCTCATAAAAGCGTATATTCCAACTCCGAGATGCTTACTCCAGTCCTTAGAAGGATTGCTAGAGCTTTGCATACTTATTAGCATCTTTCAGGATTGACAAAACCTTCCGGTTGTATCACATACAACCTTTCCTCAAAAAAAATCGTCGAGGAAACAATGTTTTGACATCCTATCTGCAAGATTTCATAAATAATGTAGTAATCGCTAATATAATTCCAACAGACTCTTAGCATCGCTACGAGTGAGAAAGTCTCATCGTAGTCAACTCCTTGAACTTGTCGGGAAACTTCTTAATGACAAGTCGAGCTTTCTTAATGGTGACATTTACCATCATTGTCCGTCTTCCTTTTTAAAATCCATATGTACCTAACAGCCTTACGACCATCAAGTAGTTCTTCCAAAGTTTACACTTTGTTTTCATATATGGATCCTTTCTCGGATTATATGGCTTTGAGCCATTCGTCGGAATCCGGGCCCACCATCACTTCTCCATAGCTCGTAGGTTCATTGTTGTCTAGCAACATGACTTCCAAGACAGGATTACGTACCACTCTGAAGTAGTACGCATCCTTGTCATCCCACGAGGTTTGGCAGTGACTTGATCTAAAGTTTCATGATCACTATCATAAGCTTCCACTTCAATTGGTGTAGGTGCCACAGGAACAACTTCCTGTGCCCTGCCATACACTAGTTGAAGAGACGGTTCAATAACCTCATCAAGTCTCCACCATCCTCCCACTCAATTCTTCCGAGAGAAACTTTTCCTCAAGAAAGGACCCGATTCTAGAAACAATCCCTTATTGCTTTTGGATCTGAGACAGGAGGTATACCCAACTGTTTTGGGTGTCCTATGAAGATGCATTTATCCGCTTTGGGTTCGAGCTTATCAGCCTGAAACTTTTTCACATAAGCGTCACAACCCCAAACTTTTAAGAAATGACAGCTTAGGTTTCTCTAAACCATAGTTCATACGGTGTCATCTCATCGGAATTACATGGTGCCCTATTTAAAGTGAATGTGGTTGTCTTTAATTCCTAACCCATAAACTATTGTGGTAATTCGATAAGAGACATCATGGTATGCATCATATCCAATAGGGTGCAGTTATGATGTTCGGACACACCATCACACTATGGTGTTCCAGGCTGTATTAGTTGTGAAACAATTTCCACAATGTCTTAATTCTATGCCAAACTCGTAATTCAGATATTCATCTCTATGATCATATCATAGATATCTTATCCTCTTGTCACGACAATCTTTCAACTTCACCCTGAAATTACTTGAACCTTTCAATAATTCAGACTCGTGATTCATCAAGTAAATATACTCAACATCTACTCAAATCATCTATGAAGTAAGAACATAACGATATCCACTACACGCCTCAGCACTCATTGGACTTCACACATCAAAATGTATTACTTCCAACAAGTTGCTTTCTAGTTCCATTTTACTGAAAACGAGGCTTTCAGTCATCTTGCCCATGTGGTATGATTTGCATGTCTCAAGTGATTCAAAATCAAGTGAGTCAAACGATCCATCTTGTATAGAGTTTCTTCATGCATATCTACCAACAAACATGGTTCGCATGTCTCAATCCTTTCAAAAATGAGTGAGCCCAAAGATCCATCAACATGGAGCTTCTTCATGCGTTTTATACCGATATGACTTACATGGCAGTGCCACAAGTAGGTGGTACTATCATTACTATCTTTTGGCATGAACATGTGTATCACTACGATCGAGATTTCAATGAACCATTCATTTTAGGTGTAAGACCATTGAAGGTATTATTCAAATAAATAGAGTAACCATTATTCTCCTTAAATGAATAACCGTATTGCGATAGACATAATCCAATCATGTCTATGCTCAACGCAAACACCAAATAACAATTATTTAGGTTTTAATACCAATCTCGATGGTAGAGGGAGCGTGCGATGCTTGATCATATCAACCTTGGAAACACTTCCAACACATATCGTCGGCTCACCTTTAGCTAGTCTCCGTTTATTACGTAGCCTTTTGTTTCGAGTTACTAACACTTAGCAACCGAACCGGTATCTAATAGCCTGGTGCTACTAGGAGTACTAGTAAAGTACACATTAACACAATGTATATCCAATATACTTCTATCGACCTTGTCAGCCTTCTCATCTACCAAGTATCTAGGGTAATTCTGCTCCAGTGGCTGTTCCCCTTATTACAGAAGCACTCAGTCTCAGGTTTGGGTTCAACCTTGGGTTTCTTCACTAGAGCAGCAGCTGAATTGCCGTTTCATGAAGCATCCCTTCGTGCCCTTGCCCTTCTTGAAACTAGTGGTTTCACCAACCATCAACAATTGATGCTCCTTCTTGATTTCTACTTTTGTGGTGTCGTGTCAAACATCACGAATATCTCAAGGATCATCATATATGTCCCTGATATATTATAGTTCATCACGAAGCTCAAGCAGCTTGGTGGTAATGACTTCAGAGAACCATCACTATTTCATCTGGAAGATCAACTCCCACTCGATTCAAGTGATTGTTGCACTCAGACAATCTGAGCACAGGCTCAACAATTGAGCTTTTCTCCCTTAGTTTGTAGGCTAAGAAAATCGTCGGAGGTCTTATACCTCTTGACGTGGGCACGAGCCTGAAATCCCAATTTCAGCCCTCGAAACATCTCATATGTTTCGCGACGTTTCAAAACCGTCTTCGGTGCCTCAATTCTAAACCGTTTAACTGAACTATCACGTAGTTATCAAAACGTGTATGTCAGATGTTCGCAATATCCACAGACGACGTTCGAGGTTCAGCACACTGAGCGGTGCATTAATGACATAAGCCTTCTATGAAGCAATGAGGACAATCCTCAGTTTACGGACCTAGTCCGCATAATTCTACTATCAACTTTCAACTAAATTTTCTCTAGGAACATAACTAAACAGTAGAACTAAAGCGTGAGCTACGACATAATTTGCAAAATCCTTTTTGACTATGTTCAGGATAATTAAGTTCATCTTATGAACTCCCACTCAGATAGACATCCCTCTAGTCATCTAAGTGATTACATGATCCGAGTCAACTAGGCCGTGTCCGATCATCATGTGAGACGGACTAGCCAACGTCGGTGAACATCTTCATGTTGATCGTATCTTCTATACGACTCATGCTCGACCTATCGGTCTTCTGTGTTCCGAGGCCATGTCTATACACATGCTAGGCTCGTCAAGTTAACCCTAAGTGTTTTGCATGTGTAAAACTGTCTTACACCCGTTGTATGTGAACGTAAGGATCTATCACACCCGATCATCACGTGGTGCTTCGAAACGACGAACTGTAGCAACGGTGCACAGTTAGGGGAGAACACTTCTTGAAATTTTAATGAGGGATCATCTTATTTACTACCGTCGTTCTAAGCAAATAAGATGTATAAACATGATAAACATCACATGCAATCAAATAATAGTGACATGATATGGCCAATATCATATAGCTCCTTTGATCTCCATCTTGGGGCTCCATGATCATCATCGTCACCGGCATGACACCATGATCTCCATCATCATGATCTCCATCATCGTGTCTTCTTGAAGTTGTCATGTCATCTATTACTTCTACTACTATGGCTAACGCTTTAGCAATAAAGTAAAGTAATTACATGACGTTTATGTTGACACGCAGGTCATAAATAAATTAAGACAACTCCTATGGCTCCTGCCGGTTGTCATACTCATTGACATGCAAGTCGTGATTCCTATTACAAGAACATGATCAATCTCATACATCACATATATTATTCATCACATCCTTTGGCCATATCACATCACATAGCATACCCTGCAAAAACAAGTTAGACGTCCTCTAATTGTTGTTTGCATGTTTTACGTGGCTGCTATGGGTTTCTAGCAAGAACGTTTCTTACCTACGCAAAGACCACAACATGATATGCCAATTGCTATTTTCATCGAATCCGATCCGACTAAAGTAGGAGAGACAGACACCCGCTAGCCACCTTATGCAACTAGTGCATATTCGTCGGTGGAACCAGTCTCACGTAAGAGTACGTGTAATGTCGGTCCGGGCCGCTTCATCCCACGATGCCGCCGAATCAAGATAAGACTAGTAACGGCAAGCATATTGAACAAAATCAACGCCCACAACTACATTGTGTTCTAGTCGTGCATAGAAACTACGCATAGACCTAGCTCATGATGCCACTGTTGGGGAACGTAGCAATAATTCAAAATTTCCTACGTGTCACCAAGATCAATCTATGGAGTCATCTAGCAACGAGGGAGGAGTGGATCTACATACCCTTGTAGATCGCGTGTGGAAGCATTCAAGAGAACGGGGTTGATGGAGTCGTACTCGTCGTGATCCAAATCACCGATGATCCTAGCGCCGAACGGACAGCACCTCCGCGTTCAACACACGTACGGAACGGAGACGTCTCCCACGCCTTGATCCAGCAAGGAGGAGGGAGAGGTTGATGGAGATCCAGCAGCACGACGGCGTGGTGGAAGTAGCGGGATTCCAACAGGGCTTCGCCAAGCGCTGCGGGAGGAGGGAGATGTGTCGCGGGAGGGAGAGGGAGGCGCCAGGCCTTAGGTATCGTTGCTCCTCCTTTTCCCCACTATATATAGGGCCAAGGGATAGGGGGGAGGCGCAGCCCTTGCCCCTTCCTCCAAGGAAGGGTGCGGCCAAGGGGGGGAGGAGTCCATCCTCCCCAAGGCACCTCGGAGGTGCCTTCCCCTTTTAGGACTCTCCCCTTTTTCTCTTCTCTTGGCGCATGGGCCTCTTGGGGCTGGTGCCCTTGGCCCATGTAGGCCAAGGCGCACCCCCTACAGCCCATGTGGCCTCCCGGGGCAGGTGGCCCCACCCGATGGATTCCCGGGACCCTTCCGATGGTCCCGGTACAATACCGGTAACCCCGAAACTTGTCCCGATGGCCGAAATAGCACTTCCTATATATAATTCTTTACCTCCGGACCATTCCGGAACTCCTCGTGACGTCCGGGATCTCATCTGGGACTCCGAACAACTTTCGGGTTACCGCATACTAATATCTCTATAACCCTAGCGTAACCGAACCTTAAGTGTGTAGACCCTACGGGTTCGGGAGACATGCAGACATGACCGAGATGACTCTCCGGTCAATAACCAACAGCGGGATCTGGATACCCATGTTGGCTCCCACATGTTCCACGATGATCTCATCGGATGAACCACGATGTCAAGGACTTAATCAATCCCGTATACAATTCCCTTTGTCTAGCGGTACGATACTTGCCCAAGATTCGATCGTCGGTATCCCGATACCTTGTTCAATCTCGTTACCGGCAAGTCTCTTTTACTCGTTCCGTAACACATCATCCCGTGATCAACTCCTTGATCACATTGTGCACATTATGATGATGTCCTACCGAGTGGGCCCAGAGATACCTCTCCGTTTACACGGAGTGACAAATCCCAGTCTCGATTCGTGCCAACCCAACAGACACTTTCGGAGATACCTGTAGTGTACCTTTATAGCCACCCAGTTACGTTGTGACGTTTGGCACACCCAAAGCACTCCTATGGTATCCGGGAGTTGCACAATCTCATGGTCTAAGGAAATGATACTTGACATTAGAAAAGCTTTAGCATACGAACTACACGATCTAGTGCTATGCACAATTTATTATTGCCTCTAGGGCATATTTCCAACAATTGGCACATGCTGGGGTAAAAAGAAAATACACCTAGTGATATCTAAAAAACAAATTAATACACATAATAAAAATTAACCGAGGGAGTATTTTTTTTGTTTGTAGGAAGTATATGTTTTTCGTCTTGGTTACACATCTTATAAGATGATGCGTGATATATTATTTTAGCTTTCTAGTTTATTAAATTCCACTATTTCATATAATTTCTAGTTCTTTTATTTATACCCCACACACTGTGGGATTGGTTGCAATATATTATTTTGATGGGGTTTGTTGTATGAAATTTGAATACGAGAATTAAGACTAAAAATAAAAATAACTTATTATATATTTGCAAAGTAGTTATTAATTATAAGTGGTATTTCTCATGCATGTTGAGAGAAGTAAGTGTAGTGGGGTGTATGCATGTTGAGTCTAAGTAGCATTTCCCATGCATGTTGAGAGAAATAGAAGTAGTGTGGTTGATGAGATGGCATATGTGGTAAGGTGGCATGTATGCATGTCGAGAGAAATAGAGTTAGTTGAGGTAAACTACTTAAGTATATACTAGTTGATACCCCGTATGTTTTGGCGGGAATGTTTTGCAATGTCTTTTAGTGAGATTTGGTCGTATCAAATATAACTATTTGGATAATGATATGATAACTAAATTCAGAATACATAAGATTTATTCTGTCGATTATTATATAGTAGTAAATTATTTGTTAAACATAAATAGCATAACAGAATGAAAATTAGCAGAAATGTTGAGTTGAGAATTTTCCTATGTGTGGTTGCATGCTGAGGTGAGCCTTTTCCATGCATGTTGAATGGTGAAGTGACATACTCCCTCCGTCCCAAAATTCTTGTCTTAGATTTGTCTAAATACGGATGTACCAAATCATGTTTTAGTATTAGATATATCCGCATCTAGGCAAATCTAAGACAAGAATTTTGGAACGAACAAAAGTGATAGTTGTGGTAAAGTAGAATCCAAGATCGAGGAAGGTGTCGAGAGGAGCACATCAAATTCTATCAAAGTAATTATCATCAATGCTACTCTGAATTATAGTGACAGCCGGTCAATATCATGAACATTTGCACTATGATTTGTTTTACTATTATTATATACTATGTGGAACAATTTCATGGGACAAAGAAGCCTAATACTCCTCATGGACGAGGTTGACAGTACATATGGTCGTGGAATGCGGAAATTCAGTTGTCTAAATTCACATTTTTACTATTATTATATACTATATGCACCCATTGTCTAAATTCACATTTTTAAAAATAAAAAAATTTCAAGAAAAAATCCCGCGTATAAATCCGGACATTATATGTGCGCGCACCAAGTTTCGATGAGAAAGGACATTTTTTGTGACTTGTGTAAAAAACATAATCTACGATGCTGGAATACAGCTATTCATGAGGCATTGTTTTTATCTTTTTTATACATGCCACAAAAAATGTCCTTTTTCACCGAAATTCTATGTGCTAACATAGGACGTCTGGATGTACATGCGGGATTTTTTTTCTTGATTTTTTTAAAGATTTTGAGATGTGTTTCTTATACATATTTCAAAATAGGTGTATCTACACCTAGGAGCCAAAATGCCACTCTCGGTGGAATGTGACAAATGTGACCGGTAATACTTCGACTGTATCTCAAAGCTTCTGTGGTGGGAGCATTTCAGTGTACATAATGCTTCATGGGATATGTAATTTTTTGTTGTCTAAAATTATGAATGCCCATGATCTCTGCTTGATCTAATTTTAACCATCAATCTGATATTCTATTTGCACAAAGGATGAATTTTCCGGCAGCGTGGAGAGCCTATATATTGATGACTAACTGCCTAAAATTTACTTGTGAGCAATTCATCTATAATGATCTACCATTTTGTTTTCTTCTAGACTAAGATTGATTAGCTTGCATTTAAGTACCATTTTGAGGTTTTGTCGATAATGTTATTCATCATCAGTGTTTCAGTTTCATTAGTCCTCACATGAACATGTTGATTTCTAATTACTCTGCACATAAATATGTAAGACATATTTGTACCTTTTCCCTGTAGTTAAGCAGAACATGGCAGGGCTCACATTTACTTCTTTCTAACGTAATGAGTGTGCTATTACCTGCGGATACTTGACATTAGTGATCAGCTTGACACAAGCTTTTGTGTCGATTACTTTCTGTTTTTTTCTATAAACATAATTATTATTTTATTTTTTCTATTGTGTTTTTTAACTTCCTTTTTCCGTCAAACTCTCATGTGGTACTGTTTGTCAAGCATTGATATTGTTTTCACATACAATTCTTTATTTTTTGCCCATTTAAATTATATGTTCAAAAATATGATAAGTGTGGGGCCTTGGTGCTAGATGAGACACTGACACGTACTATTGAAAGGAAAAGTAATAAGCTCCCATTATCATTCACTTGCACTATTTATCCTAAAGCTGTATAGTTAGTTCCACTTCTGTTTATATGCTGGTTAGTTGCACTATATGATATAGCTAGCTATGTAGTTTTCTTTATAAAGTCGGTGTAAATAAGCTACCGCAAGCTACCTTCGTAGCTTTCTTTTGATGTAAGTTGATGCTTTTAGTCTATCGTGCTTCCCATTATCCTGCTTTATACGCCTGAGCCAGTTATGTATAAAGACACCATCTAAGTATCTCCTTGCATCGGTATGCCTGAACCATAATGTTATCAGGATCGATAAAAATATGCCATCTAAGTATAATGGTTTTAAATTTTAATGCTTGGTTTGCTTTGGCTACTTGCACCAGTTGCACAAGCAGCCTCTGTTTTTATTCCACATACCCAAGGACAATATATTTTGACTTTCTATCTTTGTTCAAGTGCAATATCTCAAATCGACAGACACAAACTTATTTTGAATGGTAACTAATTGGATCTGACCACGAGTGAGCCAAGGGATCGTTGTACTCCCTCGCTGTAGTATTTCCCAGTTTCACTGACTGCCAGAGCAAGAATACTATGTTTTGGTGGGGTTTGTTCTGGAAGCAAAGACAACATATCTCGATGCGAAATGCTTCAACCGTCGGGTTTTAATGTTAGCCATTATTAGGTTTATGAAAAAGTATTTCACTGCTACCATGCTTCTATTCTACACGTTCTTTTCGTCATAGGATGCATGTGACATCATTAGTATAAAGTATGAGGTAGGGGTTTTAAGCCTTTAGGTAGATCTCAAGGTCTCATTGAGTTTTATGGATGGTAGTACCAGCAGAGGGGAGGGTCTGATTGTTGGAAGCTACCACTGAGAGAGAGCAAACATTTAATAGAGATGCCCGTGCGCTGGTATTAATCTGACTGTGTTTATGTATACGGGTGGCGTTTTTTTCCATAAATTCTTACGTTTGCAATTTATATATTTTGCCGAGGCAAAAGAAATGGTGTGTGTGGGAGAACTAGTATATTTTAGGGCGATGGCTTAATTGCAGGCACGAAAAAAAGATTTGGAATGTATATGGCAAAATGAAGGACAACAATATCGAAACCTGGGCTGCAGGAACCAAAGACACCTACAATGAAGAGTTGTTTAGACGATGAAATCATGGTCAATATTGATGGAACATGGAGTGATTGCTCTACCTAATATCACCGCCTTCATGCTTTTCTGTTGGCAGCAGATACAAGACTGAGCCAGGGGTCAAGAGACTAGCTCTATCTATATGATGCATCTTTTCTAAAATAGTTTGCCTTATAAATTCAATGTAAGCTATCATCAAGTGATCTCATAACTTTCTTTTGAGCTATCATGCTACCATGTAATGAAATATATAACGTTGTGTACCTACGTATCTATGAAATTGGCTTTAAATCACTCTTACGTTCATGGCTTCACTCTGGCTTTTTGCGCCATGGGCGCAATGGGTCATCTAGCATGAGCAAAGACAAGCATATGCTTTCGCCTTCAAATGCACTTCCAAGGGACCGCGCCTGATCGTCTACTCAATATAAGCTAGTTGCAAGAGCCCCTTATTATATAACTTAGTATTAGTATAAATGCTTACCAAGACTTCTGTGTTTATCATCCTTTTGAATCTTATGTAATCCCCTAAGACCAACAACAATTAACTTAGTGCATCATTTTGGATCATATCTAAAACAAACCATGACAATCCTGTGTTGACCATCGCTTGCTTGCTGCATAAAGTATCATGAGCTACGCTTTTCGAGCAACAATATTTTAATGCACATTCTTTCAATACTTGGCTTGCACTCGGCCTTTGTGCCATTGGCCCAACGGGTCATCTAGTATATAGAATACACGAGGGATAGAGCTTAGAGTACAAGACAAGTTATACATGGTTTAAACCTATTCGATCTCTACTCCTTATCTCTATCTTTAAACCCAAATTATATTCTAACAAGATCAAGTAGAATAGCACAGCTAGTAGTATATTTCTCTGAAAGTACGATGATTTATAGAAGCCAGGAGATGCTGTGTAGCGCATCGTGCAGGGCAACTAAATTTCACGTGGCGAGGTAGGCTTACTCAGTATTGTCCTGCAAATATTTGTGCATAGACGAGGCCCATCAAACCCCCAAAGAATCAGTACTGGTGACTAATATGAGTACGTACAGTGGCACTGGACCATGGCAGTGAGCTTTGCCAATTTACCCGTCCAAACTACAAAGAATACTGACCTCCTAAATTATGAGGCAAAGCATTCGTGCCCATAAGGAGGTTGTCAACTTTTTCATAATACATAGGTCGTGATAAACCCTCCAGATAATTTGCGCGTAATCCGCACAGGAATTAAACCTGATATCTCTTCATGAGTTATGGACAATGTGCCTACTCAATGTCGTGACATGCCTAGCATGTGAGTCTTGATATTTCATACCTAGCCCTAGTGGCCATATATATATTTATCTGCAAGGTCACACATGATAGCACACTCAAGATCATGTGGCGATCGAGTGATGCATTTAGAAGCTTGGCTCCATGATTTAAGATCAATTGACTCGTGACACATTGGTTGAGCATTCGGTACCAGCGAGGCCAGATATTTATAGAAAATCTTTTGCAGCACAATACTTTTCCGCGACCGACGAGGCCGGAATTATTCCTCCTTTTCTCTAGGCCGAAGAGGCTAGATATACTTCTCCTTGACCGACGAGGCTTGGAGACATTCCCTGTTTCTGCAACCAACAAGCTCGGAAATATTATTTATCTAGGCCGACGAGGCTAGATATACTTCTCCTTGGCCGATGAGGCCAAGAGATCATTTCCCTTTTCCAAGACCAACGAGGCCGGAAATCATTTGTCCTGACTGATGAGGTTCGGCGCATTATCTCGTTGAACGACGAGGCTGGGATACATTACCCTGTTTCCGTGACCGACGAGGCCGGAACTCTTTTGTCCTGGGTGACAACGCCGGACTCACTTTGTTCGCGACCGACGAGGCCGAACACATTTTTTTGAGACTTTACTATGAAACTGGTTCCGACGAGGCCATGCGTTTCATACCAAGGGCCGACGAGGCCTTGGAACATTTGTATCGGCCACTTCACTTCTCAGCATATCATGAGAATAATTCAGGTTCAAGACGACGACCATCAGCGCGGCTTAATCGGAGGTGTTCTGTGGTGATTACCAGCATATGTAATTAACCAGATGGTCTTACGAGGCTCCCGGAACTAGAACCTCCACAATGGCTGGATATTAGTCAGATGTACTTATCTGTGGCGCAATATATGTAATCATGTGGGGAACCACACTTTGTAATTCTCAAGAGAATTAATAAAGAAACGTTTCCCTATTTGTTCTTGTCCCTTTTATTTATTTGTATACGAATGTATACTGGTACGCCCCGCACTTTTATTGCCATTATGCATTATGAGATACCCCTGCCCGGGGGGACGTTTCTTTTTCGTGAAACATCTTTCATCTTTATAGTGTTCCTGGGTGTGATCGTATAGTAATTTTTTTGTTGCATAGTATGTTTCTCTACCGGCACCTTTTCCCTTCCCTCTTGATCACCATTATCATCTTCACCGTGGTCCATCTCGGAATAGAATTCATGCCCTTCCTAGTTTTTGGACTGTCATCATCATTCCTCAAGTTCCTCTTCTCTTGGCCTTCCAACAAATTCCAACAATGTTGGAGGGAAAATGATTTGCCCTTAGACATGTTCATTTGTCAGTACCTCTCTTGGGCTAGGTTATCCAAAAACAAAGAAATGCTCGCATTGATGAGAATGCCCAATAAATGGCATAAAAAACAAGGTTGCTTACATATTGGTTAACTGTGACACCACTATGAGGAGCGTGTTTCACCTCTGCCAAGCAACTCACCCAACGGTTGTGCATCTCTTGAATCATACCCCATTGTTTGTGAGAAAATTTAGGGTATGATCCGTTCTCTGCCCAAGATGATATTCAAAATGTGCTTCAGATACTTTGCACTCGATTAACCATTCTTGGCGACCGCACCAGGAGAGGTATCTTCTCATGCCATCAAAAGCACAATATCCTCATTGGTCTTAATTAAAGTTGGTTCCGTGAACTGCTTTCTTGCTCGACAAGTCAGAGGCCTCGAGATGATGAAATTCCCTATCTTGGCCGGATGCATGATCAAATAGCGACATTGATGCGCCCTCAAGATGGACATCATTTGTCTCGGAATCACCAATCATATTATTGGGAAATAATTTGTTGTTGAGGGCGGATCCCCCTAAATTCAGAAGAGCACAGATAAATCACGAAGTTACACATCTTCCAACATTTCTTCATAGTCACCTCACATTTAACCCAAAAACCCCGAATACAAGGCAAATGATAGTTTTTTTACCTCTTCACTGTTTCTAGTCATGCGTACAACTAGGAAGCCTCCCTAGCTTCGCACGCCACAGGGAGAAAGCAATGATGGACAAAGGCAGCAGTGCGGCCTTTCCCTGTCATGTTCTTCGGTCACTTCGCCAAGGACCATTGCAGCACTAGCAGGGAGGCCACAGCCTCCACGCATTGTCATTGGGTTCACCACTTGTACGCCGAACTATTCGCCGACAGGACGGAGGCCGGCCGTCGGAGCCGCATGAGGCGTAACAACTGTTGAAGTGACTGTATTCAACTCCAATTCAATGGATCTGATGCAGGGGTCGAGGCATCATCCATGTCATTAACGACGGGGTCTGGGGATGACCAGAAGCGGTTAAATGGTGTGCTATGACGAGGGAGGGGAGGCGGCGGCGTGGGCGGGAAGAATAACTGGAAGGACAAATGTCATTCACGCCTAACCCTTTTCCGGATGGAGTGCGCTACAAATATCTACCCACAACCACCGAATATGGAGGCCCGCGGGCTTGGTTTCGAGCGTGCTCCGAAAATAATGACTGTCGAGGTCAGGATGCGGCTCTGCTAAAGCGGTCTTTCGACCAAATTCACTTTAACGACGGTTATTACGGTGATCGGGCCAAAATGATGACTCTGCTAGGCTTGCTCTTATTACATCTTGTTGGGTTACCACATGCAACTGCAAAAGGACGAATCAATTTTATTTTTGTTGGGTTAACTTGTTGGTAGCTGTACTGGGCGTTCTAAACACACTAGCTAACAAATACTTGTGATTTTCAAATCAATGGAAAATGAATAAAGTAATAAACGTAATGGTGTTTTGAGGTAAATGATAATGCTGATTTGTAATTTTTCTATGGCATGATGCAGTATTCCAATCAAGCATCATGTGGACTGTCAGCAGCCATTTTAAGAACGCATATACCTCATTGTGAAATACGACTTTGTATAGTGTAGCTATTTCCATAATCTATATAGTCCAATTTGGGGTAAAGGCTGACCCTAATATCTTATACACTATGATAAAATTCAAAAGGACCTACTAGCTAGTCTTGATAGGCTAGAAATTTGGAGGAAGAATCCAGATGCCAGGCCAGCGAACAACTACATAAGATCGTCCCATCGATTTGATTCTCGACATGACACTATTACTCTCTTGCAAAGGATATGCACTGTCACCATGGCCGTCGAAACTCGTCAAGTACGTCACATCATCAGCATAGACGCAGCTTCTCCACACCTTGCCGCGTCTGGTCAAGTACGCCGCATCATCAGCATAGACGCAGCTTCTCTGCACCTCGCCGCGTCCGGTCGTTGGGATGTACACTGCTTTGGACCATTTGCCCCCCAAAAACAAAGTGGAATCACCCAAGCTCATTACTTCCTCCCACATGCCAGCATTCCCCGTCGTTGAGTCATCAACAAGCTTGAACACCTTGAAAGAAGGTTCACCGCTGATGCCATGCCAGGTCCTCGCTACCAATGCCAACTTTCCATGCAACTCAACGATGTAGTTCGGGTACACGAATGGGGCGTTACACATTCGGATTTGCAACCGGCAAGGTTGGCCGATGACGACCGGCCCGCCAGCTTTGTTCTGACCTATTTCAAACTTGAGTAGCTGTCTTGTGGTGATGCCATAGAGTTGACCATTGTAGAATATTATATCGAGGAGCCGTGGTCCATCAGTTCGTTTTATCCTCCACCCATTGTCTAGATAACCAATCCCGCAAAGGGCGATACCATTGCTATGGGTGGCAGCGATAATGCAACCGCTTGAGGTGGGGGATTTCGAGACGACAACCTTCCGGAGTGAGCGCATGTTGTTTGCGGGGAGCGGCACCTCGATGCCGGAAAATAGGTTCACGGCTGCAAGTTCTCGGTTGGGCCCTTTCATGACGACCCAGCCATCGTCATAAGATCCCACCAAGTCCTTGTCGATTGCCTCACTCGGAAGCCGGATGCGCAGGACCCCGCCGTCCTCAGGGCAGTACACGCACTTCATCCTGTTGTTGTGGTGGTCGTCGTCGTGGTCGTGGTCGTATTTACAATCTGAGTAGACGAGCCATGGTAGAGCGGGTGGCACTTCGTGCCGCGACCCGATCGCGGCTGCTCGCCACGACCTGCACGTGGCGGCGAAGCGGACACGGTGGAGCAGGCCGGTGATCTTGAGGTAGATCGCGCTGAGAAGCTCGTCAGGGAGATCGCTCCATTGTGCTGACTTCATCGATGGCGCGTCCCGTGTGATCTGTGTACGGCGCAAGCCGCCGGTCGTCGATCGCTATTTGACTGAAATCCGGTTACAGAGCTAGCTAGGTTTAACACGTACGTCTGGGATTTAAACTGAACTCCCCCGAGTCGATGTTTCAGTTTTTTTTTTTGAGGCAACCTCACGAAGCTTTTATTAAGTCGTCACAATGTATACAGGGACGGATGGTAAATTTTTGGGATGACCTAACCAAACATGGCGGCCATCACCGAGAGATAAAGCATGCTTCGCTAAGTTGTGAGTTTCAAAATTTGAGCTTCTAAACTCATGAGTGAAATTAAAGAAATCAAAAGATAAAGAATGATCAACTATCTCATGAATGACTGCTCCGTAACTAGACAAATTCTCCTTGTGTATGTCCTGAACCACCATTTTGCAGTCCGATGCCACGTGGATGCTCCTCAGATAGAGATCATCTGCCAGTGCTAGTGCCTCTCGTATAGCAAGTGCTTTCAAAGTCGGGGGATCCACAATGTATCTAAAGGAAAGAGTCGAGGCTCCCATGAACATACCTCTTTCGTCTCTACAAATCAGCCCCACAGCTCCACCATTTCTGGTCACCGCTGCATCGGCGTTAAACTTCGCATAACCTGATGGCGGTGCAAGCCACTGTGCTGGTCGGTCTCTGGTAGAAGGGATCAAGGAAGGATGCCTCTTCTGGGTAACTCGCAGCTCGTCCAAATATTGTGATATGAAGCTGTTAACAGAGTATGGAGCCTGAAAAATATTCTCGTGAATTGCTTTACGCCTTGCATACCAAAGTGCCCAGAGCGTCACCACCAAACGGTTGAAAAGGTCATTCGTCAATATTTCATGTAGTACAAACAACCACTTCTTTGGACCATCCTCCTCGCGCTCAACCATATGTTGGACCAACTCCTCCGGTGCCAAAGCCCAAACACTTGCTGCCATCGGACATGAAATGAGTGCATGTTTCCATGTATCAGTCGCCCCACATAGCAAGCAAGTGTCCTTTGTTGCCATATGACGACGTTTGAGGACCGATCCCGTGGGCATGGAGTGACGGGCTAGCCGCCACACAAAAACCTTAAGTTTGGATGGTACTTGCATGTGCCAGATCATGGACCACTTCTTGGTGTCTTGATGCTCATAAGATGTCCCGTCCTCCTCAGCTAACCAAGCCTCCCTGCTGTGCTTGGTTTTTAATATCATTCGGTAAGCAGAACGGACACTGAAATTACCTCAAGGTTCTTCATGCCAGGCCCAGAAATCTCCCACCCGGCGAGTGCAAAGTGGGATCCGTAATATCTCTTCCGCATCGAAATGGGTGAACACCGAACGTACCAAGTTTTCATTCCACGTTGCCGATGTTGGATCAATAAGCTGCGCCACTCTCGCCGGAGGGTTTTGAATGAGAGAGCATATTGGACGCTTGAGACCATCACGTGGGATCCAATTGTGCCGCCAAATGTCGGTCGTCTCCCCATCACCAATTCTCCTGATAACCCCTTGCGCCAGGATGTCCCGTCCATCCAAAATCGCCCGCCATATCTGGGACGGATGCGGTCCAAGTTCTGCTTGCAGGAGAGAGCAGTGTGGGAAGTAAACTGACTTGAGGATTCTAGCGCTGAGCGAGTTGCTATCTGTTAGGGAGCGCCATGCTTGCCTCGCCAGAAGGGCAAGGTTGAAAATCTCCATGTCACGGAAACCTAGGCCCCCCAAGTGCTTCGGCATTGTCATTATGTCCCACGCCACCCAACTGGGCTTTCTCTTTCCATGCCTGGAGCCCCACCAAAATTGCCGAATGATAGCCATGATGCTGTCACAGAGACCTCATGGTAATCTGAAGCACGCCATGGAGTAAACTGGTACAGCTTGCGCAACAGATTTGATCAGAACTTCTTTACTAGCAGCTGACAGTAACTTCTCCATCCAGCCCTTAATCTTCTCCCACACTCGGTCCCGAAGATATTTAAACGTACCATTTTTAGAGTGGCCAACATCTGTAGGCATTCCTAGGTAACGTTCACATAAAGACTCATTCTGTACTTGCAAATTGTTCTTGACAACTTCTCTTGTCTGTACTGGGCAGCTCTTGCTAAAGAAAATAGAGGATTTTTCATTGTTGATCCATTGACCCGAAGCAGAACAATACGTATCAAGCAGGTTTGATACCGTAGTTGAGCTCTCCCCACTTGCCTTAAATAACAATAGGCTATCATCTGCAAACAAGAGGTGGTTGACGGTGGGAGCCGAGGGAGCCACCTGGATACCTGTAAGAGACGACTGAGAACTTGATTTAAGGAGGCACGAAAGGCCCTCTGCTGCAATCAAGAACAAGTAGGGGGAGATTGGATCTCCCTGCCGGATACCACGAGTGGGTATAAAAGAGTCAAGCTTCTCGCCATTAAAACAAACAGAAAAGGAGACTGAAGAGACCATGCTCATGACCACATCAATCCAATGTAGATCAAAACCAAGTTTAGTCATGATCCCTCTGAGATATGCCCACTCCAGTCTATCATATGCCTTCATCATGTCCAGCTTCAGAGCACAGTAACTATTCGACTTTGCTCTCGACCTTTTTATAAAATGCAAGCACTCATAAGCAGATATGATGTTATCAGTAATAAGCCTCCCAGGGACAAAAGCAGACTGTTCCTCAGAGATTATGTCAGGCAAAATCCTCTTCAACCTATTAGCTATCACTTTCGAGGCTATTTTATACAGAACATTGCATAGACTGATAGGTCGGAATTGAGCAAGAACCGTAGGAGTCGTTACCTTAGGAATCACTACCAATACTGTATCATTAACAGATTCTGGGCTCTCCTCGCCCCTTACTATTCTGAGCACAATATTTGTTACTTCATCACCACAAACCTCCCAATGCCTTTGATAAAAGTGAGCAGGAAAACCATCTGGGCCTGGAGCCTTTGTTGGAAACATCTGAAATAAAGCAGTCTTGACCTCTTCCTTGGTATACGGGGCACACAAGTTTGAGTTCATCTCATCTGTCACCTTTCTCGGCACATGATCAAGCACCGCATCCATGTTTTGGACACCTTCGGAGAGATATAGAGATTGATAAAATTCATTAGCTAATACCTTTAGCTCTGCTGGATCCGATATCTCCACCCCCAGGGAGTTCTGTAGAGCCTTTATCATATTTTTCTTGCGCCGAAGACTGGCTCGAAGATGGAAGAATTTTATGTTTTTGTCCCCTGCCGAAAGCCACTCTACCCTGGCTCTTTGACGCCACATAACCTCCTCCCTGTGATACATCTCAATCAGCTTCTCATTGATTTTTAGCTCGACATGGGACGGACCCGTTCTTGCTGGGTCATTTTTTAGCTCCTCCAACATCTGTTTGAGTTTTTTAATTTCTTTCCTGACACTCCCGAACGTATCTCGGCTCCACCGCTGCAAGTTAGTTGCCAAGTCCCGCAGCTTGTGGCGTAGCTCTGCCACGGACGTGCACGGAGGGCCAGCCCCCCATCCCGATGCTACGGTGTCAAGAAAAGTCTCGTGCGCCTCCCACATGAGTTCGTACTTGAACGGTTTCTGAGTCCGCTCGCAGTTCTGTACGTCCCGCTCCAAGAGTAGAGGTGCATGATCTGATGTAACCCCGGTCAAATGCGTGACCGCAGCTAGCGGATACCTTGCCAGCCATGACGTGTTGGCGAGAGCTCTATCAAGTCTGCATCTTGTATAGCTCCCTCCTGTTACTTTCTTCTCGAAGGTCCAAAAATTGCCCTTATAGCCAAGGTCAATTAACATGCAAACATCGAGTACTTCTCTGAAGGCATGGATCTGGGCATTGCTACGCTGGCCAACTCCTTGATGTCCATCTGGACGTAAAACTTCATTGAAATCCACCATACAGAGCCAGGGAAGATCGCTCAAAGTACTGATGTTTTTCAAAGTTGTCCATGTATGATGCCGCATATGTGTTTGTGCCTCTCCATAAACGCATGTCATTCTCCATTTATCTGCATCCTGTTCCTCAACACACACATCTAAATGATACAAAGAGTAACCAAGAACTTCCACCTTTATTGAGTTATTCCAAAACAAACCTATTCCACCACTCCTACCTTGACTACTAACAGCAAAAGAATTGTCATAGCCCAAAGTTCCAGCTAAAGCTTCTACCCTAGCACCTTCAATTTGAGTTTCAGCAATGCACAAAAGGGTAGGGGTAAATTGCCTCGCGAAATCACGAAGTTCTCGGACTGTCGCAGCTTTACCCGCACCACGACAGTTCCAACAAAAAATATTCATTGGGCCCGGCGGCGCTCCTCGAAGGAGCCCGCCAACGCTGAGACAACCTTGCCAAGATCGCCCTCCTTTTGCTCTTCTGCTGCTTCATGTGTTTTGGCCCTCTTCACGATCTGTTTGCTGCTTGGACTAATGGGATCAGTGTGAGGTGGCAGCGCTAGGGCCGCCCCCTGGTCACCTGCACTTAGGCTCGGTTGTGTCCCTTGATGCACTTGTACCCTCTTCCTTGCATAATCAGCCTCTGTCATGTCCACATCAGCTCCGGATGTATACGATGCCTGCTCCTTGCTACCCCCATATTGATTAGTGAAAGGACCGTTTCCCCTAGCTCCTCGGCCTCCTCTGCGGCCTCCTCTCCCACCACGGCCCCCTCCCGGACCCTGTCCAGTACGCATTGCCCAGGAAGCTTTAAGATTTTTGAACACTAAGGCTTCTGGAGGATGAATCCCACTGCCATGTTCTTTGTAGAGGTGACCTAGCTTACCACATACCGCACACCAATCGGGGAGCTTCTCATATCTCACACGGTATATCTGGCGTTTTCCATCCCTTATCATAGAGACTGCATTCTTTAAGGGTTTGTTGACATCAATCCGAACCCAAACCCGATGGAAATTCCCCACAAAGTCAAGAGATTGGGGTTTTGCATATATAACTTCTCCCACCTTTTGAGCTAAAGATGGAACAAGATGGGCATAGAGTGGCGGCACATCATGTATCTGTACCCAGATCTCGATCGTGTCAAGTTGAACTGTCGACGATTTGGCCACTCCATCATATGGTTTCAGAATAACGGCATCTCCCCGGAAGTGCCATGGACCGTCACGTGTTACTCTCTCCCAGTCTCCCAGACATGAAAATTGGGCTGTATACAGATTATCCTCGAGCCGTTTGAACTGCACCTCCTGTGCAAGATCCCATGCCGATCTCATATTCCTAAAAAACCAATATTGGTTGTATGATTTGGGCGAGTGCACCCTGACCAGCGCCATCCACCGCGATGCCTCCGGCGGCGCCTCTTTCTCGTCGTACACCACATCGTCGAGGTCCTCCTCTCGAAGAACTAACTCCCTCATCAGTGTTGTCACGTCGTCCGTCTCGGGCGGCGCCGCAGACCGCGACCCCGATGCTCCGTCAGACGCCATGGCAAAAACTCAAAACCCTAGCCCGATGAGAAACCACCGAGCCCTTGTAGATAGCCCTAGAGCCCTCCTCCCCAGCCCCGCCTGGGCCAGGGGTGTCCCCGTACCCCCGCTCGACGAGAGGAGGCACAAAGTCACGCCGGAGATAGGGAAGATCACGATCTCAACGATGGCGATCGGAATCGCCTCGAGAGGAAAAAACCCTAACTAGAGGGAACACACCTATTTACCGAATTAACTAGAGTATCAGTCGATGTTTCAGCTGTGCTGGTTTGAGAAGCTTTGGGCCGGTATTTTTTACTGGGCCCAACCCGTTGTCCTGGCCCAATCCCACGCCGGAGCACCGGAATGCTCCGCCGTCCTTCCATAGCTACCATGCCCAGCAGAACTTGCATGCATATCCATCCATGGTTTGATCCTAATTAATCTCCTGTGTACTACTTTACTATCCATGGTCGGATGGTCGATCTAAGCAAGTCAAACGATGAACTAAATCATGCTACCTTCTGGCAGTGTATAGTATATGGCATAAAACGATCAACAGTAAAGTATGGCATAAACTTAAAAAAGATATCTATTGTAGACTAGTCGTGGTCGGTTAGGTATCTCTGGAGTGAGAAGCCACATGCTACCTTGAGGGCCAGCCGCTACTAGCATCGTCTATGGTTAATCACCTCCCGGCCAATCCAAGATCGTCAACTAAACCACATCGTCACAATACAGTTCCACGACACCACACCGCACCACGACCATCGCTAGCGCTTACACCACCTTGGGATCATCTTCGTCCCACGAAGATAGCATAGTCATTGTTTCATCGGCAAGCTCAAACACCTTAAGGAAAAAATCATCGTGCTCGTAGCAGTTCCTCACTGCTATGGCCACCTTGTTGTGCAACTCAACAATGTCGCATGGGCACACGAGGGAACACAGTAACCTTGAACTTGCAGCGCGTGGGTCTCGCAGGTGACCACGTGTGCTCTTTTGCCACCCACCCTTCATTTGGGTAGTCAATCCAGCACGAGGTCACACAAGTGGATGAAGGTGGCATGGATGTATCCGCCCGAGGTGGAGGTCTTTGAAAATATGATCTTCCTAGTTAGGTATCGGCCACAATGATTTCCACATGCCGCTCCTCTCCTTTGTTCTGCGTAGAGCGCCAACTCTATGCGAGAGAAGAGGTTCACACTTCAAGATATGAATTGTGCCGGAGTATGGTGATCCACTACTGCAGGAATGCCCAACAGTGGCGGGTGCAAAAAACCTAGTAGTGGTGGGCTAGGCTCTCAGGGCGCCCGCCACTGACCTCGCCAGTAGGTCCCTAACAGTGGGGAGCGGGGCAACCTGCCAGCCAGTGTTGACAATCTCGTAGCAGTGGCGGCCAGCCATGCCTATGGCGGGCGAGTATTCGCGCCCACCAGTATTATGTGAAGTACGAGCGACGGGCTCTTATTTGTGCCCGCCACTAATTGATGCAACGGGCTAGAATAAAAAACGCTGCCTCCGCAGCATAATAGCATATATTATGTTGCCGCAACAGCGTTAGCTGATGCAAATAGGGGATAGTTATCAATTAAATGCGAGCAAATCTGGAATAAAACTAGTGATAATCACTAGAAATAAAAGAACGAGAAGTACATTAGGAATAAACGAGTTGCAAAAATACATGGTCATCAACTACATAGTGCATGACACCAAATATGTTTAGTCACGGTTTCAGTTTTGCCGTTGCAATGCGCTAGGTAAGGCTCTTTTGTGGTTGGACGCATCTTCTTTGGAGTTATAATAGAATAGGTTGGACGAGAAGCGGACCTCCTTGTTTATGATAGCCGCTAACTTGACTTGTAGTTCATCGAGCACTAAGCCAGCTTCGGGTTGATTCTTTTGTACTTCTTGACCCCATTTGAGGATCTTATCATGTTGATTTAACATTTTTCGCGGAACGTATGAATTCTTCCATGTTAATACAGGTGTAAAAGTCACAGGTCAGACTAGTCGGCGGTTGTTGCATACAAGACTGGCCTGAGGAATGCCTCGTATCATACATATGATGTAAAGTGTTTCTCTTCTCTACATGATCTCATTGTTCCACTTTCAAAGGGTGTTTTGTAAAGAATGGATTACTTCAGATCCGGATTTTCCTGGGCAAAGTGACAGTGAAAAGAAGAAGTATCCACATTGCGTCGTGGCAAGACCTTCAGGGTCACTTGGATTCCATCCACCTCAGAGCATCTCTAACAGCCGCGCCAAAAGACGCGGGCGTGCGGTAAATTGGCTTTTTAGCGCGCGCGGGACGTTTTCGCATGGTACAGCGGTGACGGGAAACGATTGCGCGCGCCGGGGAGGGGGGGGTGTCGGTGTCAAAACCGGCGGATCTCGGGTAGGGGGTCCCAATCTGTGTGTCTAAGGCTGATGGTAACAGGAGGCAAGGGACACAATGTTTACCCAGATTCGGGCCCTCTCGATAGAGGTAAAACCCTACTTCCTGCTTGATTGATATTGATGATATGAATAGTGCAAGAGTTGATCTACCACGAGATCATAGAGGCTAAACCCTAGAAGCTAGCCTATGATGATTATGATTCTGTCTCTAAGGACTAAACTCTCCTGTTTATATAGACACCGGAGAGGGCTAGGGTTTACATGGAGTCGGTTACAAAGAAATAAATATAATATCCGGATCGCCAAGCTTGTCTTCCACGCAAAGGAGAGTCCCACCCGGACACGGGACGAAGTCTTGAGTCTTGTATCTTCACGCACTAATAGTCTGGACAAAATATATAGTCCGGCTGTGCGGATACCCCCTAATCCAGGACTCCCTCAGTAGCCCCTGAACCAGGCTTCAATGACAATGAGTCTGGAGCGCAGTCTTGTCTCCAGCATTGCAAGGTGGGTTCCATCTCCGAATACTCAAAGTAATTATCGAACACCTGATCCGTGTCCGGATCTGCAAGATGATCTTCACATACCGCCGTAGAGAGCATAGCATAAATCTGATCTGCTGGCAATTTTTGTACGTCGTGCCCCTGCATCGTGGCCCGGCCCAACACGAACCGATTTTTCTTAGCCCACTTTGGTACGCATTGCGAGGCGGTTTTATTGGCACGCCCTGCCAAAGCAGAGATTGTGTTCCCCTTATTGCAGGATCTTCCATCGATATGGGCGTGCGCAACCCCACGACGACTGTTGGTATGACTCCATGTTTTCAGATAAGTCCCAAGCGGTCACGCTAAGGACGCTTGATATTCACCCCCTTTATAAAGGGGCCGATGCCTATACCTCTTTTCCACCACCCTTGCGCCTTTTCGCATCTCGAGTTCTAACACCCGAGACCCAAGCTCAAACACCCCAGATCCTCCAATATGTCCGGATCCAACCCTCAAGGCCGGTGGGTGGCCTCCTCGGACAAAGAGGAAGACATTGCGAGGCTTAGGGAGGTCGGATATCTGACTGCCAATATCCAGCACAGGCTTCCTGCTCCAGGGTAGGTTATCCCTACTCCCGAGCCCAATGAGAGCGTCGTATTTGTTTCTCACTTCCTCCGCAGCTTGGGCCTCACCCTTGATCCTTTTGTGAGGGGGCTCATGTTCTATTACGGGTTAGATTTTCACGATCTAGCTCCGGATGCTATCCTCCATATCTCGTCGTTCATCATTGTGTGCAATGCTTTTCTCCATGTCACTCCACACTTCGGCTTATGGCTCAAGACCTTCAATGTGAAGCCGAAGATGATTGAGGGGCGACATGCGGAGTGCGGAGGTGCCATAATAAGCAGGAACGCCGATGCCCCATGGACAGAGGGTTCCTTCCCAGAGGTATCCGATTTATGGCAGCGGAGGTAGTTTTACGTCACGGCTCCCAGAGGCACAAAGTGGGTGGCTGCCCCCGACTTCTGTTCGGGCCCTCCGTCACAACTGGCGACATGGACCAATGTAGGACGGGATTGGGGGTCTGCTAGTGATGTACCAACATTGCAGAGCAGCATCCGGGAGCTTCTTGAGAGGGACATTAACCTTGTCAGCATAATTCAGGTAATGCTAATCCGACGGATGTTGCCGTGCAAACGCCGGCCTCTTCGGATGTGGGAGTTCAATCCAAAGGGTCCGCGGACTATTCTGCACTTCTTCGGCCTGACGCTCGAAGGGATGTGTAAATTATTCTTTGAACCACAAGTAAAGTGTCCGGACACCACCGAGGATGCGGGCCTAAGCTGCAATCTGTTGGGGAACGTAGTAATTTCAAAAAATTTCCTACGCACACGCAAGATCATGGTGATGGCATAGCATCGAGAGGGGAGAGTGTTGTCCACGTACCCTCGTAGACCGTAAGCGGAAGCGTTATGACAACGCGGTTGATGTAGTCGTACGTCTTCACGATCCGACCGATCCAAGTACCGAACGTACGGCACCTCCGAGTTCAGCACACGTTCAGCTCGATGACGATCCCCGGGCTCCGATCCAGCAAAGCTTCGGGGATGAGTTCCGTCAGCATGACGGCATGGTGACGATGTTGATGTTCTACTGGCGCAAGGCTTCACCTAAACTCCGCGATGATATGACCGAGGTGGAATATGGTGGAGGGGGGCACCGCACACGGCTAAGGAACGATCCATAGATCAACTTGTGTGTCTATGGGGTGCCCCCCGTCCCCCTATATAAAGGAGCAAGGGGGGGAGGCCAGCCGGCCCTTGGGGCGTGCCAAGGAGGAGGAATCCTCCTCCTAGTAGGAGTAGGACTCCTCCTTTCCTACTCCTACTAGGAGGGGGAAGGAAGGGGGAGAGGAGGGAAGGAAAGGGGGGCGCCGCCCCCCTCCTAGTCAAATTCGGACCAGAGGGAGAGGGGGCACGCGGCCCACCCTGGCCGCCCCTCTCTCTTCCCACCAAGGCCCATGTGGCCGATTAACTCTCCCGGGGGGTTCCGATAACCCCCCTGGTACTCCGGTTTTCTCCGAAATCACCCGGAACAATTCCGGTGTCCGAATATAGTCGTCCAATATATCAATCTTTATGTCTCGACCATTTCGAGACTCCTCGTCATGTCCGTGATCACATCCGGGACTCCGAACAAACTTCGGTACATCAAAAATTATAAACTCATAATAAAACTGTCATCGTAACGTTAAGCGTGCGGACCCTACGGGTTCGAGAACTATGTAGACATGACCTAGAACTATTCTCGGTCAATAACCAATAGCGGAACCTGGATGCCCATATTGGTTCCGACATATTCTATGAAGATCTTTATCAGTCAAACCGCATAACAACATACGTTGTTCCCTTTGTCATCGGTATGTTACTTGCCCGAAATTTGATCGTCGGTATCCAATACCTAGTTCAGTCTCGTTACCGGCAAGTCTCTTTACTCGTTACGTAACTCATTTAGCTACATTGCTTGCAAGGCTTATAGTGATGTGCATTACCGAGAGGGCCCAGAGATACCTCTCTGACAATCGGAGTGACAAAACCTAATCTCGAAATACGCCAACCCAACATGTACCTTTGGAGACACCTGTAGTGCTCCTTTATAATCACCCAGTTACGTTGTGACGTTTGGTAGCACCCAAAGTGTTCCTCCAGTAAACGGGAGTTGCATAATCTCATAGTTACAGGAACATGTATAAGTCATGAAGAAAGCAATAGAAACATACTAAACGATCAACTGCTAGGCTAACGGAATGGGTCATGTCAATCACATCATTCTCCTAATGATGTGATCCCGTTAATCAAATGACAACTCATGTCTATGGTTAGGAAACTTAACCATCTTTGATTAACGAGCTAGTCAAGTAGAGGCATACTAGTGACACTATGTTTGTCTATGTATTCACACATGTATTATGTTTCCAGTTAATACAATTCTAGCATGAATAATAAACATTTATCATGAAATAAGGAAATAAATAATAACTTTATTATTGCCTCTAGGGCATCTTTCCTTCACAGTCGCCCAAGTAAGTAACCCGAAACCGAACACTTCGTTTATATTTATCATAATCATTATTCTGAAAATCCTTCGTGGCCAGGAATGGCTCAGCAAGGTGGAGAGAATCAGGTGTCCGGTGCCACTTCCCGAAGGCTCGCCTAGTCCTACCATAGCCAAGATGCTTGGCCGGGTGCTTAGCAAAATGCCCTCAGGGAAAGACGAAGGGAAGAACAGAGAAGCCGAACTTCACACACTGCGCATCCAAACCGGGGGAATTGCTACCTCCCCAAAGAAGCATAGTCGGGGAGGGGAATCTAAGGCCTCCTCCCCACACGAGAAGAAGAGGGCCGCCTCCGAAGACTTGGAGACGGAGGTGCCCAAACAGGGGAAGAAAGTGTCACCAGGGGGCCCTGCCCCAAAGGGCGCCCTCACCGCGTTATGCCCGCCAACGGGCCAGCCCTCAACCGAGCTATAAGTTAATCGTAAATTCGAAGGTACTGCTTTTCTCCGAGAACAATAACCAGGATCCATTCTTTGCAGTCCGGCTAGCAACTCTTCTCGACAGAGTTCTTCTTCGGGGGATCTTCTTCCAGAGATGATGGAGAGTGAGACCCCACCAACCTCTCCGCCTCATGAGACGGGAGACCCCGAGGTGTCATCACGGAGGAGTCCAGATCTGCCGAAGCTAGAAGCTAATCCTTCGGCCGCCCTGAGCCCGGAGTGTTCGGCTCCCACGGGGGGCGATGAGAAGGGTCCGGCACAGTTCAGTGTCCGGCCGGACACACTGACGGGCCTTCTGGAGCGATCTGCTCTCTCGAAGGAGCATCGTTCATTAATGAGCATGGTGCTCTAGAAGATTTCCTTCGCCACAAGCGGGTTGAATGAAGCCTTTACGAGCCTGCTCAGAGGCTTTGAGGTATGTGATGAAAAAATACGTAATTTTTTGCTGTGACACATGCGCTAGGTGTGCTCCATATGGATAGTAGCCCCTGCGACTCTGGTTGCCCGCCCTAGGTGGCAAACGGAGGATCATATTGTGTAAGTATTGATTGCGTTGTATATATGCGCGGGTGTCTAAGGATCCGGCAGCCGACCGGTCCATTGAAGTTGCCGAACTAAGGAGGCAGATTGGAGGTATTGATCCTGATATCACGCTGGTGAACGAGCGGCTTAACGAGTCACAAGGTATGTGCTCTGCTTTCCTTATTATGTTGTATAGGGAAAATTGAGAGGACCAAAATATTAATGCGATATGCTTGGACTGCAGACGGTGCTGCTGCCGTGGAAGCCCCGAGGGTGGAACTTGCCTAGGCCAAGGAACAAGCTCGGGCTAGCAATGTGGCTGCCCTAAAGGCGACCGAAGAATTGAGAGCCGGACAGGCTGCTCATCGCCGAAGCGAAGACAAAATAGCCGAGATGGCTGTGGAGCTGAAAAAATGCCACCATCCGGTATGAGCTCCTTGAGAAGGAGAATCAGGTGAACTTGGCTGACCTGAAGAAGGCACTTGATGCGCCAAGGAGACGCGGTCTGAAAGCAGGGATGCACGGGAGGAGCTTCGACAGGCCGGAGAAATCGCGACTGGAAACCACTACTTATTGCGGATGAAGTTTTTAGATCCGAAGTATGCTACCCTGGGTCGACGTTGGAGTCCTGCAGACGCGTATGCGGATTTGGCGAAGAGTACAGCTGATGCGGCCAAGTTTTTCGAGGATCAAGGTGATAAAGAAGGGGAGAAGCTGCTCTGGTCGCAACTCAATGCTCCCGCGCGCCCATTGCCGTTGAGTGAGAAGATGGCTGCTGTGGCTGAGCTTCATAGTCTGTCCGGTCTTGCAATGCGGTCTGTAATAGACCATCTTTGGCCGAAGGGGCCTAAGCTGGACAGTTATTTTGGTTTAGTGCAACAATTCCTTGGTGCCGTATCACGGATCGATGCCATGAGGAGGTCGGCGTGTATAGAGGCTGCACGGATGGCTCTTGCCCGCGTTAAAGCATATTGGACAGATATGGAGGCCACCATCGTTGCGACCCAGAATCCGGTGGGAGGCTAGGATCCGGCCGAGCCCTACTTGGAGCAGGTAACAGAAGGTGCTTGTTTAATAGAGGCTCAGTGCTCGAAGAATATCATGTTCGAGTGGCAAATCGTGTTTATTGTAAAAACAATGTTATTTTGATTATGAGGCTATATTTATACTTTTTGCCCGAAAGTATTATTGTGCCTCCTGTGCGGCCGTTTTTATGTATATGTGTAATCTGAAAGTTAGCAGTCGTTGGCTTCAGCCCCCACGCATACAATCCGGGGGTGTTCGCGAAAAATATGCCTAATCACACTTGATCCAACGTCTTGGTCCATTAAGGAGGTGATCGCACGTTGAACTAGGCAACTGGACTATATAGCTGTAACACTTTTACTTATCCATAGGAGTTTGATGGTGGGGCTACTATGTAGCCCCTGGTACTTTCGCGTGCATCCGAATACGGGCGCGTGTGTACATGACCGGGAAACGGTCCTTCTTTAATGCGGAGGAGTCCTAAAGATTCCGATAAGTCTTCGAGTGGTTGAACAGTCTCTCGCTGTATCATGACAGTCAGTTTTCGGCTTTCTCTACTGAGGTGCTCATCCGAAATAACCAGGACACAATCGTAGTAGTTCTCCTTTGGCTGTTGTCGGTGTCAAAACCGGCGGATCTCGGGTAGGGGGTCCCGATCTGTGCGTCAAGGCCGATGGTAACAAAATGTAAGGGACACAGGTGTTTACCCAGGTTCGGGCCCTCTCGATGGAGGTAAAACCCTACTTCCTGCTTGATTAATATTGATGATATGGGTAGTACAAGAGTAGATCTACCACGAGATCGAAGAGGCTAAACCCTAGGAGCTAGCCTATGATGGTATGAATGTAATTGTGATCGGCCTTCTAAGGATCAACCTCTCCGGTTTATATAGACATCGAAGAGGGCTAGGGATTACATTGAGTCGGTTACAAGGAAGGAAATATAATATCCGGATCGCCAAGCTTGCCTTGCACGCCAAGTAAAGTCCCATCCGGACACGGGCCGAAGTCTTGAGTCTTGTATCTTCACGCTTCAATAGTCCGGACGTTGTACACAGTCCGGCTGTCCGGATACCCCCTAATCCAGGACTCCCTCAGTAGCCCCTGAACCAGGCTTCAATGGCGATGAGTCCGGCACGCAGTATTGTCTTCGGCATTGCAAGAACTAGTAGAAAAGGGGGCAATGGTCCAGGCCGGGCCAGCCCATTAGTCCCGGTTCAATCTAGAACCGGGACCAATGGGGGCATTGGACCCGGTTCGTGAGCCCCGGGGCCCGGCCGGGCCATGTGGGCCATTGGTCCCGGTTCGACTGGACCTATTGGTCCCGGTTGGTGGGACGAACCGGGTCCAATGGGCCTCGCTCCTGGCCCACCACCATTGGTCCTGGTTGGTGGCTTGAACCGGGACCAAAGGCTTCCCTTCAGTCCCGGTTCTTGCCACGAACCGGGACCAATTAGTTGCCTATATATACCCCTCGCCCGCGAGCAGAGCACTCCCACTCCTCTGTTTTTCGTGGCCGGCAAGGGGAGAGCTTTGTGGTGCTCTAGGTCACCTCCTATGCACACGAGGTGTTTGATGGAATGCCCGAGCCACACTACATAAGCTTTCTCCTCTCCAATCTCGACCTCCAAGCTCCACTTTCCTCAATATTTGTCTAGGTTTAGCGGTCCGTCATGTCCCGTCCCCGTCTTCACCGCCGTCAATCGCCCGCGCCGATCTCGTCGCCGACACCACCGTGGTGAGCCTCTTGTTCTTATCTTCTTTCTGAAAGGAACAAAAAATTCTTACTTGTATGTTTATATAGATACTTGTATAATTTTCTTACTTTTATTATTGCATCTTATATAGTGCGATGGTTTTGTTATCCGCTCCCGTCGGCCCTCGTCCTGTCTATGATTCAGATGTGGTATATATTATCTTTTCATAACTATTGGTTCATTTATTGTTTATGACAATTATGCCGACCAACGTGACATAGATTTTATTTATCTACGAGGTTGTTGAACTAGAAATTCCAACCGACCCTATTGTCGAGAGGTTAAATTTAGTTGAAGAAGAAAACAATTTGTTGAAGGAAAAAATTAGGAAAATTGAGGAGGAGAAGATGATATTGGAGTTGCATGTTGCGGATGTCGTCGATGATCACAAGATCAAGATGGATGCAATGCGCTTGAAGATTAGAAAGATTAGAAAATATGCCATTCATACCGAGGCTAGGTATCATTATGCCGTTGGATCAGTTTTTACATTGGTTGCGATTATGAACGCATTTGTTTTCGCATTGAAATGTTTTACACAGTCTCAGTGTATGGTTTAATTAATTTAGATGCTCTGCAGAGCTTTATGTTGTTAGTTGAGAACTATGTATGTACTTTGGTTTTAATGTGATGATGAACTTCTATTAATTTGGTCACTTAATTATCTATTCATGATGTTCTGTAATGATTTTTGACACACTTAATTATATATAATGCACGCAGATGAACCGGCAATGGATGTACGGTTCAAGACACACCTCCGAGTACATTAAGGGCGTGCATGATTTTCTCGAAGTGGCTGAGGCAAACAAGCAGAATGGTTTTATGTGTTGTCCATGCCCTATATGTGGGAATACGAAGTCTTACTCTTACTGGAAAATCCTCCACACCCACCTGCTTTACAAGGGTTTCATGCCACACTATAATGTTTGGACGAGGCACAGAAATAGGGGTTATGATGGAAGACATCAAAGAAGAAGAGTACGATGACAACTATGTGCCCCTTGAATACGGTGATGCTACTAAACATCAAGAGGAACCAGACGATGTGCACGATGATGCTGCAACGGGCGAAGCTGCTGAAGATCAAGAGGAACTAGACGATGTGCCCGATGATGATCTCCACCGGGTCATTGTCGATGCAAGGACGCAATGCAAAAGTCAAAAGGAGAAGCTGAAGTTCGATCGCATGTTAGAGGACCACAAAAAAGGGTTGTACCCCAATTGCAAAGATGGCAACACAAAGCTCGGTACCGTACTGGAATTGCTGCAGTGGAAGGCAGAGAATGCTGTGCCTGACAAAGGATTTGAGAAGCTACTGAAAATATTGAAGAAGAAGTTTCCAAAGGATAACGAATTGCCCGACAGTACATACACAACAAAGAAGGTCGTATGCCCTCTAGGATTGGAGGTGCAGAAGATACATGCATGCCCTAATGACTGCATCCTCTACCGCGGTGCGCACAAGGATCTGAATGCATGCCCGGTATGCGGTGCATTACGGTATAAGATCAGACGAGATGACCCTGGTGATGTTGACGGCGAGCCCCCCAGGAAGAGGGTTCCTGCGAAGGTGATGTGGTATGCTCCTATGATACCACGGTTAAAACGTCTGTTCAGAAATGGAGAGCATGCCAAGTTGATGAAATGGCACAGTGAGGACCGTAAGAAAGACGAGAAGTTGGGAGCACCCGCTGACGGGTCGCAGTGCAGAAAAATCGAGAGAAAGTACTGGGATGAGTTTGCAAGTGAGCCAGGGAACGTATGGTTTGCTTTAAGCGCGGATGGCATTAATCCTTTCGGGGAGCAGAGCAGCAATCACAGCACCTGGCCTGTGACTCTATGTATGTATAACCTTCCTCCTTGGATGTGCATGAAGCGGAAGTTCAGTATGATGCTAGTTCTCATCCAAGCCCCTAAGCAACCCGGCAACGACATTGATGTGTAACAAAGGCTATTAGTTGAAGAACTTTTACAGCTGTGGAATGGAAATGGTGTACGTACGTGGGATGAGCACAAACAGGAGGAATTTGACCTAAAGGTGATGCTGTTCGTGACCATCAACGATTGGCCCGCTCTCAGTAACCTTTCAGGATAGACAAACAAGGGATACCACGCATGCATGCACTGTTTACTTGACACCGATAGTATATACCTGGCAAGCTGCAGGAAGAATGTGTACCTAGGCCATCGTCAATTTCTTCCGACCAACCATCAATGTCGAAAGAAAGGCAAGCATTTCAAAGGCGAGGCAGATCACCGGAAGAAGCCTGCCATGCGTACCGGTGATCACGTACTTGCTATGGTCAATGATTTACACGTAATCTTTGGAAAGGGTCCCGGCGGACTAGCTGTTTCGAATGACGCTGGGGGACACGCACCCATGTGGAAGAAGAAATCTATATTTTGGGACCTACCCTACTAGAAAGACCTAGAGGTCTGCTCTTCGATAGACGTGATGCACGTGATGAAGAACCTTTGCGTGAACCTGCTAGGCTTCTTGGGCATGTATGGGAAGACAAAAGATACAGCTGAGGCACGGGAGGACCTGCAACGTTTGCACGAAAAAGACGGCATGCCTCCAAAGCAGTATGAAGGTCCTGCCAGCTATGCTCTTACCAAAGAAGAGAAGGAAATCTTCGTTGAATGCCTGCTTAGTATGAACGTCCCGACTGGCTTCTCGTCGAATATAAAAGGAATAATAAATATGGCAGAGAAAAAGTTTTAGAACCTAAAGTCTCATGACTGCCACGTGATTATGACGCAACTGCTTCCGGTTGCACTGAGGGGGCTTCTACCGGAAAACGTCCGATTAGCCATTGTGAAGCTATGTGCATTCCTCAATGCAATCTCTCAGAAGGTGATCGATCTAGAAATCATACCAAGGCTGAGTGATGTGGTGCAATGTCTTGTCAGTTTCGAGCTGGTGTTCCCACCATCCTTCTTCAATATCATGACGCACGTCCTAGTTCATCTAGTTGACGAGATTGTCATTCTGGGCCCCGTATTTCTACACAATATGTACCCCTTTGAGAGGTCCATGGGAGTCCTAAAGAAATATGTCCGTAACCGTGCTAGGCCAGAAGGAAGCATCTCCATGGGCCATCAAACAGAGGATGTCATCGGGTTTTGTGTTGACTTCATTCCTGGCCTTAAGAAGATAGGTCTCCCTAAATCGCGGTATGAGGGGAGACTGACTGGAAAAGGCACGCTTGGAAGGGACTCAATAATATGCAGGGACGGATATTCTTGGTCTCAAGGACACTACACAGTTCTACAGAACTCTACCTTGGTGACCCTGTATGTCGATGAACACAAGAACAGTTTGCGCTCCAAACACCCGGAGCAGTGCGACGACTGGATTACATGTGAACACATCAGGACTTTCAGCAGTAGGTTGGAAGCACGTCTCAGAGGTGACAACACTGTTTGTGATGAGCTGTACTTGTTGTCCAGGGGACCATCTTTGACTGTATTGATTTGGAAAGGATACGAGATAAATGGGAATACATTTTACACGATTGACAAAGATCAAAAGAGCACCAACCAAAGCAGCGGTGTCCGCTTTGATGCAACAACCGAGAGGGGAAAGGACACATATTATGGTTACATAGTGGACATATGGGAACTTGACTACGAACATGATTTTAAGGTCCCTTTGTTTAAGTGCAAATGTGTCAATCTGTCAGGAGGCGGGGTACAGGTAGACCCACAGTATAGAATGACAACACTGGATCTAAAAAATCTTGGGTACACTGACGAACCGTTCGTCCTAGCCAATGATGTGGCACAAGTTATCTATGTGAAGGACATGTCTACCAGACCGAGAAAGAGAAAAGATAAGGAAGCGAATACATCATACGATGAGCCAAAGCGCCACATAGTTCTTTCAAGAAAAAGGGACATCGTGGGAGTGGAGGGCAAGACAGACATGTCTGAAGATTATGAAAAGTTTCATGAAATTCCTCCCTTCAAAGTCAAGGCTGACCCTAGCATCCTGATAAATGATGAAGATTATCCATGGTTATGGCGCAATAAGCAAATGACACAAGCGAAGAAAAAGTGAAGACTTTCTCCCGCAACTATTATGATGATACCATGCCAACTTTATAACTGACGAGTATGATACCATTGTCCGTTTTGTACATGCACATGCTATGTGGGTCAATTTATGATACCATGCCAACTTTCAACTTTTTCAGAGTTCATTTGAAATGCTTTAATGTCTTACGGTTCAGCCCTCATAATAATTAAAAATAGCAACAATAAGTATTTTGTTGTAAGTAGAAACAAAATAAAATAAATAAAGCAAGAAAGAAAACAAAAAAAGCAAAAAAAAATGTTTTCAAATTTGAAAACTAATGGCACTAACTTTCCTAAAACTAAAAGCAAAAAGAATTGAAAAATAAAGCAAAAAAAAATAATGCTGAAAACAAAACAAAAAAACTGGAAAAAATAATAAAATAGCAACAATAAGTAAAGAAAACAAAAAAACAAAAAAATGCCTCCTACTGGGCCCCCACGGCCTGAATACGACTAGAAACCCTACTATGGGCCAGGATTCAGGCCCGCAGTATGCCCAAAAGGCCCATCAGGCAAAGCAATAGCAAGTAGGCCTGAAAGCCTACGGTGGAGAGGAGCTCGAGAGGGGTGCGGCAGTGGGACTTATAAACCACTTCGTGCCCCTCTCAACTAGCGAGGTGGGACTAAACTTTGGCCCCGACGCGGGCAGCACAGGGGCCTTAGGTCCCGGTTGGTGGCACCAACCGGGACTAAAGGGTGCATTAGTCCCGGTTGGTTTCACGAACCGGGACCAATGGCTTTGCTATATAAGCAAACAGTTTGCAAAAAATCAGAATTTCATCGCCAGTTGCCCCCGACGACGCCGACCTCCTCGACGCCGCCAGGCTGCTCCACCTCGCCGTCGCCGTCGCCGCCAAGGCCTTCGCCTCCCCGAGCCCGCGCTGTCCTCGTCACCGACCACCCCGAGCCCGCGCCGTCCTCGTCGCCGGCCACCCCGAGCCCGCGCCGTCCTCGTCGCCGGCCTCTCCGAGCCCGCGCCCCATCCCGCCCCCGCGCGCCGCCCCGAGCCCCTGCCCCGTCCCGCCCCCGCGCACCGGCGCCCTCGCCGCCCCCACCGTCGCCATCGTCATCGCTAGCCGCCCCCGCTGCGAGCCACCGCGCCGCCCCGGCTCTGTTTTTTCTCATTTTTATTAGTTTAATTTTTTGTTCAATGTATATGTGTATGTATGTGGCTATGCGGCTCTGTTTTTTTCATTTTTATTAGTTTAGTTTTTTTGTTCATATATATATAATGTATATGTGTATGTATGTGGCTATGTGTATGTAGATGTTCAAAATGTATAAAAAAATTGTTCAGAGCATGCTTTTGTTCATATATGTATTTTTTGTTCATATGTGTATTAATGTTTTCATATATGCAAAAGATAGATTTTTAGAAAAGTTAGGATTTTTTCTGTTCATAGATTTTTTTTTGGTGATATTAATTATTGTAGAATATGCAAATGTTTGTATATTCATATGAACAATGCATTAGGCAAAACCTTTGTTTTTTTCGAAATTTTCTATTTGAACTTTTTTTTAAAACAAGCAATACTAAAAGAATGAGAGGAAAAAGGAAAATAAGAAGAGGAAGAAAGGAGAAGAAGAGGAGAGGAAGAAGAGGAGAAATAAATAAGAAGAGGAAAAAAGAAGAAAAAGAAGAGGAGAAGAAGAAAGGAATAGAGGAGAAGAAGAAAATGAGAAGATTTTCTATTTTTCTTCTTCTCCTCTATTCCTTTCTTCTTCTCCTCTTCTTTTCTTTTTTTCTTCTTCTTCTTCCTTCTTCCTTCTTCCGCTTTTCTTTCTTTTCCTTATTCTCCTTTCTCGAGGGAGAAGAAGAAAAAGAAGAGGAGGAGAAGAAGAAAGGAATACAGGAGAAAGAATAAACTTCAACACGAGGGGGGGGGGGTACCGATACCCCCTCCCCGATAACATTATTTTCCCATGTATATGTATGTCGTGTCGTTGTCGATATAACCCCCTCGAGATAACTTCGACATGAGGGGCGGTCGATATATATACCCCCTCTCGACCGTGATAACTTATACAACGGCAGCACCCCCCTCGGCCCTCTCGCTCGACCAAAACTCTCGAGGACACCCAAACCCCAGAGAGAAAACGATGTTGGTCTCCTACCCCCTCCTGCCGCGCCCCTACCCGACAAATTAACTCTCCCGAGGCCACCCAAATTTACCAAGTTAAAAGAGCGTTGTCGTCGAGGCCACCCCAAACCCTTGAAGCGTTGTGTCGAGGCGACCCCAAACCCTAGAGAAGCAGCGTCGAGGCCACTAACATGATTCCTTATTGTGATTATCTAGCTAGTTCTACGTTTGCCACTCATATATATATATATATATATATATATATCCATATGTACCATGTTTGAATAATAATTGACATGTTGTAAATATTTGCAGAAACTATGGAGCACTCCCGAGACGAAGAAACATAAGCGACGTTGGGGGACATAATCGCACAAGGAAGTGATGAAGTTGCGTCATTTCTCAACGACACCGATGGTCAGGAAGGACTGGGTGAAGAAGAGGGTTATGTTCATGATGGCTTCGGCCCATTAATGCCGGTACAAGAAGAGGACTATGTTCATCATGGCTCCGGTGACACAATGGAGGTACAAGAAGGAGACCGTGCTGACTGCTCCGGTGACTGAACCGAGTCCGGCCAGGTATATATATATATTAGTTAAGCCCGTGCTGACTAGTTAATTGATGCATCCATTGTTTTGGTATATGTACACATATTAATTACTCTCGTCTTTCTTCCTTATAATTTCTAGCCCTCCGGATCAAGCACAACTTCGGTAAGGAGACGAGGCCCAAAGAAAAAGCTGAGCTCGGATGAAAAGTTTGAGATCATAGAAATCGCGCCCGACGGCGAACCGATTGAACCCATCTGGACAAAGAAGGCATTTTCTGCTCAGTGCGGGGTTCTTGTTAGGGACAAGATCCCGATCAGCATCCAGCAATGGTATAAGCCTAAGGAGGAAGACCCTGAGGTGTCTGATGTCAATGATATGCAGAAAGAAGATCTTTGGACTCAGTTGAAGGCAAATTTCACCCTACCGCCAGAGGAGGATCCGGAGAAGCCAGTTAAAGAGCAATTAATCAAGTCTTGTGCTCTTAAGAAGATGGCAACCCTATTCAGGAGGTGGAGGAAAGAGCTGAACAAGTTTGTCGACCAAAAAAAGACACCAAAATTCATCGGCAAATATGAGAAGATCAAAGATCACTGGCCCGCATTTGTGGCCCACAAGACATCGGAAAAGAGTAAGAAGATGTCAACGACAAACAAGAAAAATGCTGCGAAGAAGATGCTTCACCATCGCACGGGGTCAGGTGGCTACCTCAAAGCCCGGCCTAAGTGGTCCAAGGCTGAGCATGATCTGCTTGAAAAAGGGATCGCAGCAGAGACAATGTACTGGCTAGACCGTTGCTGGACTTGGTTCTTTGGGGCTGGCGGAACCTTGGACCTTGTATCAGGGAAGTGCCATTGGACGGACGAGCAACTGCAAATACCGGTCAAGAACCTTCGGCACTATATCGATGCAGCGCAGCGAGGGACGTTCGTTCCAGACAGGGAGAAGGACGAGCTCACAATGGCCCTCGAGAATCCTGAGCACCCTGGACGGACACGAGGCACGCCAGGCTCCATTGCGTGGAAGGTTGGTTTTCCGGACGCAGGGGGTTACAAAACCCATGAGAGGAGGAAGAAACTGGAGCAGGGCCAACTATAGGCGCTGCATGAAAGGGTAATGGGGCTAGAGGAAGGAGAAGGGGAACGACAAGCAGCAGATCACAGCAAATGACCTGCCGAAGCTTCCCCCGAAGCTACCCCGCCATCTCAGCGGAGAAGCAGCGTGGCTTCCACCGAGCTGCTTCAGCCGGAGCATGTCTTGACGGCTCCTGCCAGCTATCCCGTGGATGATATCATGGAGTCTCAAAATTGCCACATTATGGCGCGATGGATGAATTTGAAGGTCAAGGCGGCTGTTGGCCAAGTTTATCCTAGTGGACCCGGCACAACTTATCACTGCCAGCCGATTCTAGAAGGATATGCTAAGGTGATGGTGGATGAAATAACGGAGGGATTTGAGGACCTCCTGCTTGACCACCCTACCGGTGAAGGGGAGACTAGGTTGGGTTCTGCTCTGAAGACTCCATGCCTATGGCGGAAGGAGCTCATCAACCTTCCGAACTGGATGCCTCCGCCTCGTCCTCCTCCTCCGGCGAGTCAGGGCACTCCGCCTCCTCCACCGCCTCCTCCTCCGGCGAGTGACGATCAGGGCACGCGTGGCGGCACTCCGCCTCCTTCTCCGGCGCGTGGCGGCACTCCACCTCCTTCTCCACCTCGCCAGCAAGGGCGGAAGAGACCCGCTGCCGCCCCGGCTGCTCCGACGCATCATAGTCCTTCTCCTCCGCCTCGTGAGCAAGCACGAAAGAAGACAGACGCCGCAGCGGCTCCATCTGCTCCGGCGTCTAGCAGCACAACTAGAGGCGGGAGGCAATACAAATACGGTCCACCTCTCAAGCATCTAGAGAAGTTACCTACAAGAGGACCGAGGAGGAAAACGATACGATTGTGCGGACCCACGTGAAGGATTTCTTTGAAGGGGTGAAAGCAAAGAGACATCCACCTCCAGAGGAGAAGGTAGATCCGGTGAAAGCACAGCGCACTCTCGATGCCCTGAGGAAACCGGCAAAGTCTCCACCGAGAACCAACTATGAGCGCATTACTGAACAGACATATCTCCAAGCGGAGTAGTTGGGAAGTACTGTCAGACATCAAAGAGCAAGAGAACGAGCAGCTGAGAAAAAATTTGACCAGCTCGGCGAACAAGCAAACCAATCGTGCCCCCCGCTCAATGTGTCTAGCGGCAACATCGTCGCTAATGTTCCGGGGATGGTGGACGGTTACGGCAATCTACAAGATTACCTGTCTGACGATGCACTTCCTGATTTCATGGAGGTGGAAGAACAAAGATACGAGTACGAGAAGCCTCTCGTCAAAGATGAAAAATCTCTAACAACGATGATGCGAAGATTCCATACTTGGTACATGAAAACCTGCAGAGAGTCTGGGGGGACGAATACTTTGTATCTGAGAATTAAAGAGGAGCACGACCTCGTTGGAAATGATCTGTTGCCTGTTCCATTTGAGTAGTTCTTCGAGTTCTTCAATCAAAAGGCCCTCGATAAATTAACGGTCTTTTGCTACAGCCTGTAAGTACTATTTCTGTCATTAAGTCTCTATATATAGCTCGGCTCTTTCATTGCATATATTTATAATTAATTATCCTCAATATATTATGCAGATTGAAGATCGACGAGTGCAAAAAACAAGAAATTTATGATATTGGGTTCATTAACACAAATATCATAGATGAATTTCTGGTTGAAAAGGACGTCAAAGAGGCCGAGGACAACTTGCTACAATCGTTGATCAAAAATCAAAACAAAGATACCATACTCTTTCCTTACAACGGCAAGTGAGTGTTACTGTCGTTTGCATATTCGGTTTCCCTTATTACTCGAGCGAGGTTATAGTAATGTAATTCATGAGTTATGCATGCATGCGCAGGTACCACTATATTCTTCTGCAGATTAAGCTTGAGCGTGGACTAGTAACCGTCTTAGACTCGAGACGGAAAGATCCCAAAACCTATGCGGACATGACTGAAATGCTCAGCAAGTAAGTTCAATCGATCATAATCGCACCATATAGGCAACTTTTTGTTCATTTCCTAATATCTCAAGTAATAATAATTATTTTCTTTGTCTTGCAGGGTTTGGAAACAGTTCACCGCAGAAGCTCCGGGACTGCCGAAGGAGCTGGGATATACATACCCAAAAGTAAGTACTACTGGCTAGCTAGTTGCACGCATCTCCCGTTGATTCTATAGCTATACTTTCATCAATGCCATTTATAATGCTTCATTATCAGTTTGATTGACCTCTATTTCTCGTAAAGTGCTTGTGGCAGGAACAAGGGAATGATTTCTGTGGATACTACGTGTGCGAGTTCATCCACACCGCGACTTTGAAAAACAAGCGGGGATACTCTCAAACACAATATGAAGTGCGTAAGCAATAATATTCACAATTACATTTTATTACACCATCATTTCTGTAGAGTTTCATTCATATATATGTATTAATTAACCCCCTTCTTCAAATTATACGTGGCAGATGCGGAATGAACTCCTAAAACCAGATCGCATAAAAGCAATTCAAGAGGAATTGGCGGGATTCTTTCTTGACCAAGTCATCAATAAAGCCGGAGAATACCATGTGGAACTTGATTTCAAATGCTAGGGGACTGTAATTGAGAGATCTTACATATTGTACATGTATGTAGCCAGTAGCGTCGGATGTACGTGATACGAAAACTTGTTGTTCGACCAATCTCTCGGAGAAGGAGAGGTCGATCGATCATTTCTCTCGGTATGCATGACGAACTTCTGTACTCAATGGTTCCCTTCATTTTCTTACTAGCTAGCGTGTCGAAGGCTATATGTATATAGTACGTAGCATCGACCAAGCACGGACATAAGAGCTGACACTTCTCTCTATTAATTAGCTAGCTAACACAATATATGAAACACCTAAATTAACCCCCAAAACCCCCAACCCCCCCCCCCTTAAAAAAACCCAGCCACTGGAATGCTGACGCGTGGATGCCTTTTGGTCCCGGTTGGTGACACCAACCGGGACCAAAGTCCCCCCTGCCAGGGCTCGGCGCACCGGCCATGTGGAGGACCATCTGTCCCGGTTCGTGTTTGAACCGGGACTAAAGGGTGGAGGTATTAGGAACGACCCATTAGTCCCGGTTCATGAACCGGGACTAAAGGCCCTTACGAACCGGGACAAATGCCCCCTTTTCTACTAGTGAAGGCGGGTTCCTCCTCCGAATTCTCCAAAGTAATTATCGAACACGTAGACCGTGTCCGGATCTGCAAGATGATCTTCACATACCACCGTAGAGAGAATGATATTTCACAAATGCAATCTGCTGATAACTTTTTCTGACGACGTGACATGTCATGATGGTCGGATCACTATTCGAACCATTTCCCCACAACCAGCTACAACGCATATCACAAGGCGGTTTCTGTGACATGTCTTGCCAAAGCAGAGATCGTGTCCCCTTATTACGGGATTCTCATCAATACGGGCATGGGTAATCTAATCGTGCCATTAACCGCGGCGCTTGGGAAACAAGCGATTCCCAACAGGCAAGTAGGGAGGCGCACCGCTTCCGGCGCCTCTATAAAGGGATAAGATTCCCCCATTCTCACCCACGCCTTCTTCCTCCTTTGCCCACTCTTGCCCCCTCGAGCTCCAGCGCCCAAGCCCAAGTCTTCCCCGCACAGCTGAACATGTCCAGAGCAGGAGGCAAGTGGGTGGCTTCCATCGTCAAGGAGAAGCACATCACCAATCTTCGGGCGGCCGGATACTTGGCCGCGGACATAGCACACCGTCTACCACACGTCGGGCAGGTCATTTCGACCCCAGGACCCCACGAGAGGGTCATATTCATCGCCCACTTCGTCTGTGGACTGGGATTTCCACTCCATCCCTTCATCCGCGGGCTTATGTTCTACTACGGGCTAGATTTCCATGATCTAGCCCCGAATTTCGTCCTCAACATCTCAGCGTTCATCGTCGTGGGCAGAATGTGGAGGGGCCATGGTGGGTAGAATGCCCAAGGTCACATGGCTCGACGGCTCCTTTGCGGAGACCGTAAAAGGATGGCAATCGGGGTGGTTCTACATCACCGAGCCGTGCGGCGCCAACTGGGCGGCGGCCCCCGAGTTTCGATCCGGAGCCCCCATGCGGCTTACCTCCTGGGAGAGGAAGGGCATGTCCTGGGGTGATTCCGCGGAGCTGGCCGGACTCCAAACATGAGTCAAAAGCATGAAGGACAAGAACATCAAGCTTGTCAATGTGATCCAGGTCATGCTCGTTCACCGAATCTTGCCCTGCCAGAGGCGGGCAGTCAATTTGTGGGAGTTCGTCCCAACCGAGCATCGGACGCTCCAGAGGCTCTACGACATGACACACAAAAGCGCATGGAAGGAGCTGTTTAAGGCCTCCGAAGTGCCTCCTCCTATATCGGAGGACCGTAGGCTTCACGCCGCGTGAGCTCCTAAGCTGGTGAGTTCTTAGACTGACACCGGACCCAGTTTTTCCAGATATATTCACGGGATTGCCTTAAGTAGTTGCGCATATCTGCTTCAAGATTACGTGGAGAGAGCGGAGCAGGTTTACTGCCTGGCTCCGCTGCCAGAAGACCCAGCAGATGTTTTCCTGACGGAGATGCTGGTCCAGGTGCCGTACAAGGTGCCGGAGAAGAAGGCCAAGAAGAAGGCCCCGGGGATCCGAAAGGGTCTCTAGCGTAAGGTTGTGCTGGAAGCCTCATCCGAAGACGACGAGGCGGACTCCTCCCACGAAGGGGAGGAGGAAGAAGAAGAAGACGCCCCATCCGGAAAGGATGAGGGGTCTGGGGAGGCGGACCCGAGGGCCGGAAAAGGTCCTCGGCGCAGGGTCGTCATTCCCCTGTCGTCCGATGACGACGAGTCGGATTCCTCCCGTGGAGGCGGGGGGAATCAGGAAGAGATCCTACCTTCCCCCACAAGGGGGGAGAAGAAGAGAAAAGCCGCCCCAGGAGGGGAGGCTGGGGCGTCCAAGAAGGGGAAGAGGCCCCTTCCGGACTACTCCGCCATAGCCGCTCTCAGCGAGGAGGGGTGGCTGCCCAGGTGGAAACCCCTAGCGCGATCGTAAGTGTTGCACTCTATCATGACCTCACTTCATAGTTTTTGTATTTATAATGCCGAACATATGTGCAGTCCGGCCAGGGATCACCCCGAGGTATCCTCCTCCGGGTCCCTGAGCAATTCGGAGATGAATTCGCTTCCGACAGCTACCACTCCTCAACCCGCGGATGACATGGAGGTGTTGTCCCAAAGGTTCCCAGAGCATGGGGAGGTGACTCCGGAGACGCCCCGAGGCGGGGTCCCAGTCGTCGGACACGTGGGGTTCAAGATCCCCGCGGATCGTGTCGACGAGAGCCACGGCAGCCGGGCTCTCAACCGAACACAATTCCGGAACCTTCGATGGTTCCGGACTCAGGCAGGCGACCCCTTGCTAAGGAGAGCGAGCCATCTGTGTCGCGGACTTCCGTTGCGCATGAGGCGCCGGACGGTCTACTGGAAGCGCTTTGCGGCGCTTCCCTGGATGAAGGGCACCGTACTCTTATGAGTACGGTGATTCGGAAGGTTTTGTCCGCCAAGAGCGGACTAACCGAAGCTTGCACCAGCCTCCTAACAGGCTCGAGGTAAGTAATAAATATGTGCAAAATTACCACCCGATAGGTAGTAGCCCCTGATACTCTGTTTGGCGTTCGAAAAGAAAAGCCGAGCAAAGGGTCAATTAAAATCCGTAGGAGTCTAATCATAAGTATTATTTTGAATAAGCAGGTTGTGCTGCTTGCTGCTGCTGCCCGTACCGCCGAGGTTGCTGATCTGAAACGGGACCTGGAGCAGGCGCAGGGAGAGCTCGACCGCACAAAGAGGCAGCTCGAAGAGAACAAGGGTAAGTAATTCCCGTTCTTATATATTTAAGGATAGGCAGAATTGGTGGGTCTAACAACTAAGTGTCGTGACCGTGTAACAGGGGCCCCTGCCGAAGTGGCGGCCCTAAAGAAGGCGCTGTCCAAGGCCGAAGACAAGGCGGCCTCAGAGTGTAAGGAGCGCGAAAAGCAAAGTGCTAGGGTAGGTGAGGTACAACAGGAGCTCCAGGACCTCGGCAAGAAATGCGAGTCCGTGGAGCATGATCTGAAGGCGAAAGAGGCCTAGCTTGTGAAGGCCCTTATGAGCTTAAAAGACGCCAAGGCCGAAGCCGAGAAAGCACAGCAGGAGATCCAGGAGGCCAAGAAGATAGCAGCGGGTAAGAAGTTCTTTATGCAAAGCTAGAATGTGGAGGAGGCATTTCTTTTACTTACTCGAATTCGGAGCTCTCCAGGCGCATTCTCAGATCTGCCACGCGGCGTATCAGACGCTGCGGAGTTCTACCAAGCCCAGGAGGGGAACTCAACGGAGAAGCTGTTCTAGTCCCAGTATGCTGGGGCCGAACACCCGATGCCTCTGAGTGACCAACTGAAGCAGTTGGTCGAACTCCACAGGGCGGCCGAACTGGCTATGAAGGGGTTCATAGTTCGGATGTGGCCTGGTGAGCTCATGCCCAGTAGCTACTTCGTCCTGATCAAGCGGATGATGGATGCCTGCCCGCAGCTTGAGGTGATCAAGCGATCCATGTGCATCGAGGGTGCCCGCCGGGCCCTTGCCCGCGTAAAAGTGCATTGGGGCAAGATGGATGCGGAGAAGCTGGTCAAGGACGGACCGCCGGAGGGCAAGGCGCATCGCCATGCCGAGCTGTACTATGATGGCGTTATGAAGGGTGCTCACCTCGTGGCTGACGAATGTACCAAGGACACCATTTTTGAATGAATTCGCTTCTGTCATGGTTGTATTTTAAGGACGAAGTTACTTGCGCTATGTAGCGCTTTTGTTATTTAAAATATTACCCCCGTTTATAAAATCCTGAAAGTAGGCCAGTCGTCGGCTTCTGCCCCCACGCGACTAGCACTGGGGTGTTCGTGGAAAACCCGGACACTCTTTATCCAAATGTTTGGTCCCTTAAGGAGGTGTCCAGCGCAGCGAATGAGGCAATCGGACTATGCGGCTTCATAACTTTCACTTAGCCATAGAAGTCTACAATTTTAAATTTCGGTGAAGCCCCTAGAATCCGGAAGGCCGAATTGGGGCGCTATATACGCCTTGATCAGACAAAGCCGATTTATCGCCTAAAGCGGAAAATCTTTAATGATTTTATTACCTCTCGAACAGCGACCAGCTCTCGCCACATCATGCCGGTCAGTTTTCGGCTTTCTCTACTGAGGTGCTCGTCCGGAAGAACCGGGACACAATCGCAGTAGTTCTCCCTGCGCTACCTTAGCCGATATAACGGAACGTAAGGCACCAAAACAAGGGAGCCGGGCTATCCCAACTATAGACCCAAGACATGATTCAGAGCTGATGCATATAATGCTATAAGTTCGGGGTGCCGCACTGTTTAAAGTGTTCGGACTTTTCTTGCCATACTTTGGGGCACCATCAGAAGCCCCTGGAAAACTGGTCGTACCAAGATGTACGGATGAAATACCAAATAAACAATTATAAGAGAAAAATACTCAAATAAGGATAATAAGTTGTCGCTATATATAATCTCCCATTGACGAAAAATACGTTTAAGCATATGTTTACAATGGATGCATTAAGCAGAGAAAAATAGGACTATTTGACATGTCCTATCCAGGGGCGAGCTGTGTACAGATAGGTGAAGCAGGTATAATGATCATAAATAGATTCCACCTGGGTATTTCCTTCTGCGCACAACGTCTATTGCCTCCTTGGGTGTCTCTTCCATATGAGTCCGGCAATTCGGCTCTTCGGAGGATGCTGCACTAACGCGGTGTCCTGAAAGGTAAAAAGGGAAAGAGTATGAAGGTATTTAGCGGTTACCCGCATTATTGACTGGGTCGTTGATGCCCCTCCGCCTATGCCTAAGGTATCTTGAGTGCGTAATTGTGTACGCGTGGTACGAATGCTGCTTTGGAGGGGCTTGAGCAGAGGCCGGACTGCTAATCACGATCTTGACATTCGTGTTGATCCTGTTGCGGGGTGCTCCGGACTCGTTTGACAGTGCTCGAAGTTGTCGCCGAATTGGTTTGTCGGAGGAGGCCGCACTGTACTTCCGCTGCGAGGGCTGCCATATGCTCTTCTGTTCGAAGGGAGCGGTCCATATTTCCGTTGACAGTGATGACCCCGCTCGGTCCCGGCATCTTGACCTTGAGATATGCGTAGTGCGGCACCGCATTGAATCTTGCGAATGCGGTTCGCCCGAGCAGTGCGTGGTAGCCACTGCAGAAAGGGACGATGTCGAAGATTAGCTCTTCGCTCCTGAAGTTGTCTGGGGATCCGAAGACCACTTCCAGTGTTATAGAACCCGTGCAGTGGGCCTCTACTCCAGGAATAACACCTTTAAAGGTGGTTTTGGTGGGCTTGATCCTTAAAGGATCAATGCCCATCTTGCGCACTGTGTCCTGGTAGAGAAGGTTCAGGCTGTTGCCGCCGTCCATAAGGACACGCGTGAGGTGGAATCCGTCGATGATTGGGTCTAAGACCAATGCGGCTGAGCCGCCGCGACGGATGCTGGTAGGGTGATCCCTACGGTCAAAGGTGATCGGACAAGCTGACCATGGGTTGAACTTGGGGGCGACTGGCTCCATCGCATAGACGTCCCGTAGTGCCCGCTTCCGTTCCCGCTTGGGGATGTGAGTGGCATAGATCGTATTGACCGTTTTCACCTGGGGGGAAATTTCTTCTGCCCCCCCCCCGTATTAGGACGCCGGGGCTCATCGTCATCGTCGCTGTGCAGCCCCTTGTCCTTGTTTTCGGCGTTTATCTTGTCGGCCTGTTTGAACACCCAGCAGTCTCTATTGGTGTGGTTGGCTGGTTTGTCCGGGGTGCCATGAATTTGGCACGAGCCCTCTAGTATGCGGTCCAGACTGGACGGTCCCTGATTATTTCTTTTGAACGGCTTTTTCCGCTGTCCGGATTTAGGTCCGCTGAATCCGGCGTTGACTGCCGTGTCTTCCGTGCTGTTGCCGTTGTTCCGTATCTTATGTCTGTTGCGCTGTGGCTTGCCGTTAGCATCGCGGCCGTCCGAAGTGCCAGAATCTGGCGTGGTGCCGCTACGAGCCAACCAGCTATCCTCACCCGCACAAAAACGGGTCATTAGGGTTGTGAGAGCTGCCATAGACTTGGGTTTTTCCTGGCCGAGGTGTCGAGCAAGCCACTCGTCAGGGATATTATGCTTGAAACCCGCCAGGGCTTCAGCGTCCGGACAGTCGACTATTTGGTTGTTTTTAGTGAGGAACCGAGTCCAGAATTTCCGGGCTGACTCTCTGGGCTGTTGAATAATGTGGCTCAGGTCATCAGCGTCTGGTAGTCGCACATATGTTCCCTGGAAGTTGTCAAGGAATACATCTTCCAGGTTTTCCCAACTGCCAATGGAATTTGCTGGCAGGCTGTTTAACCAGTGTCGAGCTGGTCCTTTGAGCTTAAGGGGGAAATACTTGATGGCGTGTAGATCATCTCCGCGGTCATGTGAATGTGGAGAAGGAAATCTTTGATCCATATTGCGGGGTCTGTTGTGCCATCGTATGATTCGATGTTTACGGGTTTGAACCCTTCTGGGAATTCATGATCCATTACTTCGTCCGTGAAGCTGAGGGGGTGTCCGGCGCCTCTGTGCCGGGCTATGTGGCTACGCAGGTCGGATTGATCTGGGTTGCTATGTTCGGCCCGGCCGGATTTGTTGATGGTGTATCCGGCGTGACGGTCGTCGTCGCGCGCTGGGGCGCGCCCCCTCGATCCGTAGATCGATCTTGGCTGTCCTGCTTTATTATCCAGAATATCTTGCAGGTCATGCATGTTGCCCTGAGCCGTAGTGTATCGGCGTGGGAGTGTGGGCTGTTATCCGGGCTGGTATCCCGTTTTTTCCAGGCCAGGGGGTGGCCGGTCAGCCGTTTGGCGCTCGAGTCCATATTCCTCGGCTGCCAGGACTTCAGTCCATCTATGTGTGAGCAGGTCTTGATCAGCTTGTAGTTGCTGCTGCTTCTTCTTCAGGCTCCTTGCAGTGGCTATAAGCCTACGCTTGGAGCGCTCCTGCTCCACGGGGTCCTCAGGTACGCCGAACTCGTCGTCGCCGAGGCTGATCTCGTCTTCGGAGGGGGGCATGTAGTTGTCCTCCTCCGGGTATGCGTCTGTCGCTTGTTTTCTGGGATGACCTGCTCGTCTTCCTATTCGGCCTCCTCAAAGGCAGGCTGATCAGGGTCATATTATTTTCGCCTCCGGGGCCGATGTTGCTATGGCGGGGCTTGGTGCGGCGCCGACGATGCCCATTCTTTGATTTTCTTCCCAAGGGGTTGTCCTCTATTGCCTCGTCGCCATTAGTTTCCTTCGGAGTGTCCACCATATATATATATATATATATATATATATATATATATATATATATATATATATATATATATATATATATATATATATATATATATATATATATATATATATATATCATATGAGGAGGTGGCCGTCCACCGCCCAGTGAGCGGTGGCTCCTGTGATTCTCCTACATCGTCGTCCATACTTTCGATGTCTTCGGCGTCGAAGTCAAGCACGTCGGTTAGATCATAGATCGTGTCAATGAAGTGGGTGGTGGGGGGGCAACAAATTCCGTCATTGTCTGCTTCCACTCGAGCTGGACATAGTTCGGCCCGGAGTCTCCTGACAAGGAGAGAGACTTCAATAAGTCCAGCATGTCGCCAAAGGGAGAGTGCTGAAAAACGTCCGCCGTGGTGAACTCCATCACTGGAGCCCAACTAGGATCGGCGGGCTCGGGGGCGCGCGGACTAGAACCTGCGTTCGGATATGAATCCGGGGGTCCGGAGTCACAGGTTCCCTCAGAGGTGAAACCTGTGTTCGGCTCCATCGTCGATGAAGGTATGGCCTGCGGGGCGGGGTCCAGCCCTCCGTCCTTAGGCGAAGCAACCTATCCCGGATTTATATCCGAGGCTTCTGCCGGGACGATATCCCGAGCGACGTCTGACAGCAGGTCTAAGCCGTGCTCATCGCGACTGTTCAGCACTTCTAGCGCTGGCCCGAATCCGTTGAAGATCAAGTCTCCGCGGATATCCGCCGTGTAGTTTAGGTTTCCGAACCTTATTTGATGGCCGGGGGCATAGCTGTCGATTTGCTCCAAGTGGCCAAGCGAATTCGCCCGCAGCGCAAAGCCACCGAACACGAAGATCTGTCCGGGAGGAAAGTCTCACCCTGGACCGCGTCGTTAATGACGATTGAAGGAGCCATCGAGCCTGACGGCAACGTCACAGAGGAACTCTCAATGAAAGCACCAATGTCGGTGTCAAAACCGGCGGATCTCGGGTAGGGGGTCCCGATCTGTGCGTCAAGGCCGATGGTAACAAGAAGTAAGGGACACAGGTGTTTACCCAGGTTCAGGCCCTCTCGATGGAGGTAAAACCCTACTTCCTGCTTGATTAATATTGATGATATGGGTAGTACAAGAGTAGATCTACCACGAGATCGTAGAGGATAAAACCTAGGAGCTAGCCTATGATGGTATGAATGTAATTGTGATCGGCCTTCTAAGGACCAACCTCTCCGGTTTATATAGACACCGGAGAGGGCTAGGGTTTACATGGAGTCGGTTACAAGGAAGGAAATATAATATCCGGATCGCCAAGCTTGCCTTCCACGCCAAGGAAAGTCCCATCCGGACACGGGCTGAAATCTTGAGTCTTGTATCTTCACGCTTCAATAGTCCGGACGTTGTACACAGTCCGGCTGTCCGGATACCCCCTAATCCAGGACTCCCTCAGCTGCCTTAGCCGATAAGAACGGAACATAAGGCGGCAAACCCAGGAGCCGGGCAACCCCAACATTTGACCAAAGACATGATTCGGAGCTGATGCATATAAGGCCAAACTCGCGACGCCGAACACTCCCGAAGGTATTCGAACTTTGTAACATATACTGGGCTGAGTAACGCCCTTCATTCTGAACCCTGTATTTCCAGGTACGTGCATTAGTCTGTCGTGGTGAAATGCCAATAACGGTAGTATCCTCTGTGGGTGTAGTACCCATGGGATGTATAAACAACAAGAGGCAATAAAAAAGGTTTACATAGGGGCTTAATCTAAAGAGAAACCTTTGAGCGGGGCCCTGCTGCATGTCTGCGCCTTTGTCTCCGTTGTGCCGTGTCCTGGAAAGGTATCGCACAAATGGTGTCTGTAAAAAGAAAAACTCATGTAGAAGAGCATAACGTGAGCATGCCATGGATAGTAAAAGTGTAAGACATTGGCATGTTAATGAGGTCAAGCCAAAAATGGGGCATTATTAAATATCTATAGCCCCTGGTGTCCTCTATGGGATTACTTATATGGCGCCCTAGCTCAGGTTTATCCGGGCTGCCGGACTCGTCTAACCGTGTCCGTGGTCTTAACGACCAGTCATGCTTTTTGGTATTAGAGGCCGCTTAGTGTCCGACCGCTGGAGCCGTCGCGTATTCCTTCGCGCGTGAAGAGCGCTCTTTGTTTCTATTAACGGTGATGACACCACGTGAACCGGGCATCTTGAGTGTAAGGTAGGTGTAATGCGGTACTACATTGAAGCGGGCGAAGGCCATTCTCCCAAGCAATGCGTGATAGCCGCTTTGGAAGGGGGCGATGATGAAGAGTAGTTCTTCGCTTCTGGAGTTGCCTGGGGAACCGAATGTTAGCTCCAGTACAACAGAGCCCCTACCGTAGGCTTCAACGCCTGGTATCACCCCTTCGAAGGTGGTGTTACTTGGGCTGATTCTGGATGGGTCGATCCCCATCCCATGGACAATGTCCTAGTATATTAAATTAAGACTGCTGCCGCCATCCATGAGGACGCGAGTGAGATGGTATCCATTGATTATTGGGTCGAGCACCAAGGCAGCTGATCCTCCATGCCGCATACTAGTCGGGTAGCCCCTATGATCGAAGGTGATCGGGCAGGCCGACCAGTGGTTAAGTTTGGGGGCGACAGGCTCTACAGCGATGCGTCTCTGAGCACGCGTTCGCGCCTTCTCATGGGTGTGTGAGTCGTGTGGATCATTGATGACCCACAAGTGTAGGGGATCAATCGTAGTCCTTTCGATAAGTAAGAGTGTCGAACCCAACAAGGAGCAGAAGGAAATGATAAACGGTTTTCGGTAAGGTTTTCTCTACAAGCACTAAAATTGTAAGTGATAGATAGTTTTGTGATAAGATAAATGGTAACAAGTAAAAAGTAAATAAAGTGCAGCAAGGTGGCCCAATCCTTTATGTAGCAAAGGATAAGCCTGGACAATTTCTAATAATGAGAAAGGAGCTCACGAGGACACATGGGGATTATCGTCAAGCTAGTTTTCATCACGTTCATATGATTCGCGTTCGGTACTTTGATAATTTGATATGTGGGTGGACCAGTACTTGGGTACTTCCCTAACTTGGACAAGCATCCCACTTATGATTAACCCCTATTGCAAGCATCCGCAACTACAAAAGAAGTATTAAGGTAAACCTAACCACAGCATTAAACATATGGATCCATATCAGCCCCTAACGAAGCAACGCATAAACTAGGGTTTAAGCTTCTGTCACTCTAGCAACCCATCATCTACTTTTTGCTTCCCCATGCCTTCCTCTAGGCCCAAATAATGGTGAAGTGTCATGTAGTCGACGTTCACATAACACCACTAGAGGAAAAGACAACATACATCTCATCAAAATATCGAACGAATACCAAATTGACATGACTACTAATAGCAAGACTTCACCCATGTCCTCAGGAGCAAACGTAACTACTCACAAAGCATATTCATGTTCATAATCAGAGGAGTAATAATATGCATAAAGGATCTGAACATATGATCTTCCACCAAGTAAACCTATTAGCATCAACTACAAGGAGTAATCAACACCACTAGCAACCCACATGTACCAATTTGTGGTTTTGATACAAGATTGGATACAAGAGATGAACTAGGGTTTTGAGAGGAGATGGTGCTGGTGAAGATGTTGATGGAGATTGACCCCCTCCCGCTGAGAGGATCGTTGGTGATGACGTTGGTGATGATTTCCCCCTCCCGGAGGGAAGTGTCCCCGGCAGAACAGTGCTGCCGGAACCCTAGATTGATTCCGCCAAGGTTCCGCCTCGTGGCAGCGGAGTTTCATCCCGTAAGCTTGCCCACGATTTTTTCTAGGGTAAAAGCTCTTATATAGCAGAAGATGGAAACCGGAGGCCCATCAGGGGCCTAGGAGATAGGGGCGCGCCCTATAAGGGGGGGCGCCCTCCTCTCTCCTAGAGACAGTGTGGGCCCCCTGGTGTATTTCTTTTGCTAAAAAATTCTTCTTAATTCCAAAATTATGTTTGGTGGAGTTTCAGGACTTTTGGAGCAGTGCAGAAGAGGTTTCCAATGTTTGCTCCTTTTTCCAGCCAGAATCCCAGCTGTCGGCATTCCCCCTCTTCATGGTAAACCTTGCAAAATAAGAGAGAATAGCCATAAGTATTGAGTTATAATGTGTAATAACAGCCCATAATGCAATAAATATTGATATAAAAGCATGATGCAAAATGGACGTATCAACTCCCCCAAGCTTAGACCTCACTTGTCCTCAAGCGGAAGCCGAAATCAAAAAATATGTCCACATGTTTAGAGATAGAGGTGTCGATAAAAATACAATACGGACATGAGGGCATCATGATCATTCTAATAACAGCAGCATATATAGATTTTGTCATATGATTTCCTATGCTTAAGTAACAATCAATTCACAATGTCAAGTATGGTTCAAAAACTTCATTGGGAATTAATAAACTATAATCTCAGTCATTGAAGCAATTGCAATTTATCGTAACATCAGAAAGAGCCAACAATAGAGCTTTTCAGCAAGCTCACATACTCAACTATCTTGTAGTCTTCTATAATTGCTAACGCTCACGCAATACTTGTGGTTATGGAGTTTCAGCCGGACACTGAGAAAGATAGGGGCTTATTGTGTTTCCACCCAACGTATTCACCTTTAGGTGATGTCAACAATAATAGCCCATGCTAACTAACATCCAATTGGATATATATATATCATGATCTTTCAAACACGAGGAGCTTGCCAAAGGATAAAATGAAAAAGGGAAAGGTGAGAATCACCTTGACTCAAGCATAGAGTAAACACTTTAAGTAAAAGATAGGCCCTTCGCAGAGGGAAGCAGAGGTTGTCATGTGCGTTTAGGGTTGATGCACAAAATCGTCATGCAAAAGAACGTCACTTTATATTGCCCCTTGTATGTGGACCTTTATTATGCAGTCCGTCGCTTTTATTACGTCCACAACAAGATCGTACAAAGCTTATTTTCTCTACACTAATAAGTCATACATATTTAGATAGCAATTTTTATTGCCTGCAACATGACAACTTACTTGAAGGATCTTACTCAATCCATAGGTAGGTATGGTGGACTCTCATGGCAAAACTGGGTTTAAGGGTATTTGGAAGCACAAGTAGTATCTCTACTTGGTGCAAGGAATTTGGCTAGCATGAGGTGGAAAGGCAAGCTCAACATGTTTGGAAGGTCAATGACAATATACTTTAACTGAGATGTGCGAAAACATAAACCATTACGTTGTCTTCCTTGTCCAATGTCAACTCTTTTAGCATGTCATAATTAATGAGTGCTCACAATTATAAAAGGTGTCCAAGATAATATATTTATATGTGAACCCCTCTTTCCTTATCACTTCCTATTAATTGCACCGATGACCAAAACTACGTTCATCAACTCTCAACAATTTTTATGCCTCATACTCTCTATGTGTGAAGTTATCACTATCCATAAGATCAATATGAACTCTTTTATTCTTTCTACTTCCTCAGGATCATGGCAACATAGCAAAGCCCTTGACTCAACACTAATCTTTATTATAGATAGCTCATGGACTTGATTACAAAAAGAGATCATAATGCAAAACTCAAACTTCTTGATATCAAAGCTTCAATCTACTAGATCAAGATACTACTAAAAGGATCAAACTAAATAAAGCAGTAAAGATAGGAGTGTGATGGTGATACGATACCGGGGCACCTCCCCCAAGCTTGGCAGTTGCCAAGGGGAGTGCCCATACCCATGTGATTATGTCCTCGGAGGTGGTGAAGTAGGAGTTGTTGATGATGTAGGCTTGTCGTCCGTCTTCCAAGGCATCGGCTCTCCATCATAGAAGGACGATCGAGTCTCCGGGATCCTTAAATCTGCAGCCAAACTCATCCTCTTGAATCTATATTCATACTCACAGTTCTGGTTTTGCAGGTCATAGATCTGTGCTTGGAGGTGCTCGATTTTCTCTTGGAGCTTGAAGATGGTCTCCCCAATGACTTTGGATCCAACTTGTGGTTGTTCGAACTCCGTGATCATCATCTAGTTGGCGTTGAGTCTACGCTCCACCATCCCTTGGCACTTGAAAACTTGCTGCTCCACGGCTTCGAGCTTTGTCTCCACGCTTCCGGTACGTCTTGGTCCCTCCACGTCGCGGATGTGCAGCACGCCCTCACGCATCTCAATGGTTTGAGGGTGTTGCAGCACCTCCGCGAGATAGGGGTTGATAACCCTCTCGAAAAACTTGTCCTTGGAAGCGCTTGGAGATGACATGATGCTTTAGATCTGAAAAAGAAACAGCTCGAAACGAAAACAAAGGATATTTGCATGATACGGTGGTCAAAACCTTCGGGAGTATATATAATGAATTTTTACCGACCACAATACGTAACGTGCAAGAAAACGGAGTCCGAGAGGCACATGAGGTGCCCACGAGACAGGGGGGTGCGCCCAGTAGGGGGGCGCCCTCCACTCTTGTGGGGGCCTCGTGTCCCTTTTGGACTACTTCTTTCTTCCTAAAATTCTTAAATATTCCAAAACTGATAAAAATTGCCATTGGAGTTGTTTTGGAGTCGGTTTACTTACCGTACCACATACCTATTCCTTTATGGAGTCTAGAACGTTCTGGAAAGTGTCCCTTATGTATTCCTTAGGGGTTACGGTTTTAATAATATTAGTTTCAACATTGATAGGATTACCTGAAATATAATGTTTAATTCTTTGACCGTTTACCACCCTCAGACTTGTGCCTTCGAAGTTGTTGATTTTTATGGCACCAGAACGATAGACCTCCTCAATAACGTAGGGACCTTACCATTTCGAGAGAAGTTTTCCTACAAAAAATCTTAAACGAGAGTTCAATAATAACACATAATCTCCTACGTTAAACTCACGCTTTTGTATCCTCTTATCATGCTAACGTTTGACTTTTTCTTTGAATAGCTTGGCATTCTCATAGGCTTGAGTTCTCCATTCATCAAGTGAGCTAATATCAAACAACCTATTCTCACCGGCAAGTTTGAAGTCATAGTTGAGCTCTTTAATAGCCCAATATGCCTTATGTTCAAGTTCAAGAGGTAAATGACATGCTTTTCCATAGACCATCTTATATGGAGACATACCAATGGGACTTTTGTGTGCAGTTCTATAGGCCCATAATGCATCATCAAGTTTTTTGGACCAATTCTTTCCAGATCTATTCACAGTCTTTTGCAAAATTTATTTGAGCTCTCTATTGCTCAACTCTACTTGACCACTAGACTGCGGATGATAAGGAGATGTGATTCTATGATTGACATCATACTTAGCAAGCATCTTACGGAAAGCACCATGAATAAAATGTGAACCACCATCAGTCATAAGATATCTAGGGACTCCAAACCTCGGAAGAATAACTTCTTTAAGCATTTTAATAGAAGTGTTATGATCAGCACTACTAGTTGGAATAGCTTCTACCCACTTAGTAACGTAATCAACAACAACTAAAATATGTGTATAACCATTAGAGGCAGGAAAAGGTCCCATATAATCAAAGCCCCAAACATCAAATGGTTCAATAACAAGAGAATAATTCATAGGCATTTCTTGACGTCTACTAATGTTACCTATTCTTTGACATTCATCACAAGATAAGACAAACTTACGAGCATCTTTGAAGAGAGTAGGCTAATAAAAACCAGATTGTAGTGCCTTGTGTGCAGTTCTGTCTCCAGCGTGGTGTCCTCCATAGGATTCAGAGTGACACTTGCGTAGGATCTGTTCCTGTTCATGCTCAGGCACACAACATATAATAACACCATCTACTCCTTCTTTATAAAGGTGTGGGTCATCCCAGAAGTAATGTCTTAAATCATATAAAAGAACTTTTTCTTTTGCTGGTATGTGAAACTAGGCGGTATAAATTTAGGAACAACGTAATTAGCATAATCCGCATGCCAAGGAGCAGTACGGGAAGCATTAACGGCTGCTAACCTTCATCAGGAAAGCTATCATTAATAGGCAGTGGGTCATCAAGAACATTCTCTAACCTAGACAAGTTATCTGCAACGGGGTTCTCAGCTCCCTTTCTATCAATGATATGCAAGTCAAATTCTTGGAGCAAGAGAACCCATCTAATGAGTCTAGGCTTAGCATCTTTCTTTTCCATAAGATATTTAATAGCAGCATGATCAATGTGAATAGTAACTTTGGAGTCAACAATATAAGGTCTAAACTTATCACATGCAAACACAACTGCTAAGAATTCTTTTTCAATAGTAGCATAATTTCTCTGGGCAGTATCAAGAGTCTTACTAGCATACTGGATAACATTCAATTTCTTATCGACTCTTTGCCCTAGAACAGCACCTACAGCATAATCACTAACATCACACATAATTTCGAAAGGTAAATTCCAATCAGGTGGCTGAACAATAGGTGCAGTGATCAAAGCTTTCTTAAGTATTTCAAATGCTTCTACACAATCATCATCAAAGACAAAAGGAATATCTTTTTAAAATAAATTAGTCAGAGGCCTAGAGATTTTAGAGAAGTCCTTAATGAACCTCCTATAGAAACCGGCATGACCAAGGAAACTTCTTATACCTTTTATGTCCTTGGGACATGGCATCTTTTCAATAGCATCAACCTTGGCTTTGTCAACTTCAATACCTCTCTCGGAGATCTTGTGCCCCAAGACAATGCCTTCATTAACCATAAAGTGACACTTTTCTCAATTCAAGACGAGACTAGTGTCTTCGCATCTCTGCAAAACTCAATCAAGGTTGCTGAAACAATCATCAAAAGAGGATCCATAAACGGAGAAATCATCCATGAATACCTCACAAATCTTTTCACAAAAATCAGAGAATATAGCCATCATGCATCTGTGAAAGGTAACAGGTGCATTACATAAACCAAAAGGCATATGTCTATAAGCAAAATTACCAAAAGGGCAAGTAAAAGTAGTCTTAGATTGATCCTTCGCTGACACAGGTATTTGAGAGAAGCCAGAATAACCATCCAGAAAGCAAAAATGTGTGTGTTTGGATAGTCTTTCTAGCATTTGATCAATAAAAGGTAAAGGGTAATGATATTTCTTAGTAGCTTTATTTAACTTATGGAAATCAATTACCATCCTATAACATGTAATAATTCTTTGCGGGATCAATTCATCTTTATCATTAGGAACAACGGTAATGCCTCCGTTTTTAGGAACACAATGAACAGGGCTTACCCATTCACTATCACTAACGGGATAAATAATACCTGCCTCAAGGAGCTTTAGTATCTCCTTTCTTACCACTTCCTTCATCTTGGGATTTAATCGTCTTTGAGGATCTCTAACTAGTTTGGCATCTTTTTCCACTGTAATTTTCTGTTGGCATAATGTGGGACTAATGCCCTTAAGATCATCCAGAGTATATCCAATAACTGCTCGGTGCTTCTTCAGAGTTTTCAATAATCTTTCTTCTTCTTTCTCTGAAATGTTAGCACTAATAATAATAGGATATATTTCCTTTTCATCAAGATAAGCATACTTAATATTATCAGGTAATGGTTTGAGTTCAAACACGGGATCATCCTTGGGTGGAGGGGATCCCCAAGAATTTCAACTGGAAGGTTATGTTTCAGCATAGGTTCCTGTTTAAGGAACAATTCATCTATTTCCTTTCTTTCCTTCATAAACATATCATTTTCATGGTCTAGCAAATATTGTTCTAACGGATCAGTTGGAGGAACAGCAATGGAAGCAAGACCAATAATCTCATCCTTACTAGGTGGTTCCCTATCACGAGGTTGTCTACTAAACTTAGCAAAACTAAACTCATGAGACATACCATCTATGCCAACGGTGACAGTATTCTTTTCACAATTAATCGTAGCACTAGCTGTATTCAAGAAGGGTCTATCGAAAATAATGGGACAAAAATCATCTTGTGGGGAACAAAGAACAAGAAAATTAGCAGGGTATTTAACCTTCCCACACAAAACTTCAACATCTCTAACAATCCCAACAGGTTTAATGGTACCCCTATTAGCAAGCTTAATGGTAACATCAATGTCTTCTAATTCAACGGGTGCAATGTCATGCATAATTTCTTGATATAAGGTATAAGTTATTGCACTAGCACTAGCACCCATATCACATAAGCAATGATAACAATGATCTCCTATTTCAACAGAAATAACAGGCATGCCTACGCCAGGTCTATGCGTCTTAGTATCTGGTCTAGCAGCAGTCTCACCACAGAAATAAACATGCCCATCTAAATCATCATCCAAGAGATCTTTAACCTTAGCAATACTAGGTTCAACATTGATTTGTTCAGGAGGTGTATAAGTCCTAGTATTACTCTTACGAACAATAATCAAAGCTTTAGCATGATCTTTTATCCTAACTGGAAAAGGAGGTTTTTCAACATAAGTAGTAGGAACAATAGGATCACTATAGGTAATAGTCTTTTCTTCGACTGTAATAGGTGCAACTAATTTCACTTCAACGGGAGGATTATATTTAAACCACTTCTCTTTAGGGAGATCGACATGAGTAGCAAAAGATTCACAAAAAGAAGATACTATCTCAGAGTCAAGTCCATACTTAGCACTAAATCCATGAAAAGCATCGGTATCCATAAAAGATTTAACACAATCAAACTTAGGTGTCATACCTGAATCCTTACCATCATCGGAACCCCAATCTTCAGAGTTGCGTTTAATTCTTTCCAATAAGTCCCATTTGAAATCAATAGTCTTCAGCATATAAGAACTAGCACAGGAAGTATCGAGCAGGTTGTAATTATCAAGAGAAAGCCGATCATAAAAGTTCTGAATAATCATTTCCCGAGAGAGCTCATGATTGGGGCATGAATATAACATTGACTTAAGCCTCCCCCAAGCTTGTGCGATGCTTTCTCCTTCGCGAGGCCAGAAATTATATATGTAATTACGATCACGATGAACAAGATACATAGGATAGAACTTCTGGTGAAATTCCAACTTCAATCGCTTATAATTCCAAGATCTCGTATCATCACATAGCCTATACCATGTCAATGCATCTCCCTTCAAAGATAAAGGGAAGACCTTCATTTTGACAACATCATCGGGAATACCTGCAAGCTTAAATAATCCACAAACTTCATCCACAAAGATAAGGTGTAAATCAGGATGCAATGTTCCGTCTCCTGCAAACGGATTAGCTAGCAGTTTCTCTATCATACCCGAAGGAATCTCAAAGTAAATATTTTCATAAAGTTCAGTAGGTTGAGGAGCAACTCTTTGCTCTTCTGGTTGGGGTGAAGATACCCCAAACAAGCCCTTCAAAGGATTAGTTTCCATAGTGACAAGTAACAGAAAATTTCAGCACACTATATAAATGTTTCCTTACCAAGTTCCACTCACCAAAAGTGCTACACTCCCCGGCAACGGCGCCATAAAAGAGTCTTGATGACCCGTAAGTGTAGGGGATCAATCGTAGTCCTTTCGATAAGTAAGAGTGTCGAACCCAATGAGGGGCAGAAGGAAATGATAAGCGGTTTTCAGTAAGGTTTTCTCTGCAAGAACTGAAATTGTAAGTGATAGATAGTTTTGTGATAAGATAAATGGTAACGAGTAAAAAGTAAATAAAGTAAATAAAGTGCAGCAAGGTGGCCAAATCCTTTATGTAGCAAAGGATAAGCCTGGACAATTTATAATAATGGGAAAGGAGCTCCCGAGGACACATGGAGATTATCGTCAAGCTAGTTTTCATCACGTTCATATGATTTGCGTTCGGTACTTTGATAATTTGATATGTGGGTGGACCGGTACTTGGGTACTGCCCTAACTTGGACAAGCGTCCCACTTATGACTAACCCCTATTGCAAGGTCTGCAACTACAAAAGAAGTATTAAGGTAGACCTAACCACAACATTAAACATATGGATCCATATCAGCCCCTAACGAAGCAACGCATAAACTAGGGTTTAAGCTTCTGTCACTCTAGCAACCCATCATCCACTTATTACTTCCCCATGCCTTCCTCTAGGCCCAAATAATGGTGAAGTGTCATGTAGTCGATGTTCACATAACACCACTAGAGGAAAAGACAACATACATCTCATCAAAATATTGAACGAATACCAAATTCACATGACTACTAATAGCAAGACTTCACCCATGTCCTTAGGAACAAACGTCACTACTCACAAAGCATATTCATGTTCATAATCAGAGGAGTAATAATATGCATAAAGGATCTGAACATATGATCTTCCACCAGGTAAACCAATTAGCATCAACTACAAGGAGTAATCAACTCTACTAGCAACCCACAGGTACCAATTTGTGGTTTTGATACAAGATTGGATACAAGAGATGAACTAGGGTTTTGAGAGGAGATGGTGCTGGTGAAGATGTGGATGGAGATTGACCCCCTCCCGATGAGAGGATCGTTGGTGACGACGTTGGTGATGATTTCCTCCTCCCGGAGGGAAGTGTCCCCGGCAGAACAGCGCTGCCGGAGCCCTAGATTGATTCCGCCAAGGTTCCGCCTCATGGCGGCGGAGTTTCGTCCCGTAAGCTTGCCCATCAGTTTTTCCAGGGTAAAAGCTCTGATATAGCAGAAGATGGACACCGGAGGCCCACCCGGGGGCCCAGGAGATAGGGGGCACGCCCTATAGGGGGGGCGCCCTCCTCTCTCCTGGAGAGGGTGTGGGCCCCCTGGTGTATTTCTTTTGCTCAAAAATTATTATTAATTCCAAAAGGATGTTTGGTGGAGTTTCAGGACTTTTGGAGCACTGCATAATAGGTTTCCAATGTTTGCTCCTTTCCCGGCCAGAATTCCAGCTGCCGGCATTCCCCCTCTTCATGGTAAACCTTGTAAAATAAGAGAGAATAGCCATAAATATTAAGCTATAATGTGTAATAACAGCCCGTAATGCAATAAATATTGATATAAAAGCATCATGCAAAATGGACGTATCAATCATTTTTACTATTTTTACCTCTGGCGGGAATTTTTTTTGTCCTCCAGTGTTTGGCTGGCGAGGCTCATCCTCGTCTTCACTTGGTGTTTCTATTCCCTTGTATTCGGCATTTAATTTGTCGGCCTGCTTGAAGACCTAGCATTCTCTGTGAGTGTGGTTCGCAGGTTTGTCGGGGGTGCCATGAATTTGGCACAGTCTATCCAGGACTTTGTTCAGGCCGGACGGTCCCTCTTTGCTGCCTTTAAATGGCTTCTTTTGTTGACTGGGTCGAGAGCCCCTGAATCCGGCGTTGACCGTTGTGTTGTCCGGACTCTCTTCCTTGTTTTGATGTTTGTTTTTATTGCACCGTGGCTTCCCGTTGCCATCCCTTATTTCGGATGTACTTGGGTCACTGTTGCCTTTACGGGCCAACCAGCTATCTTGACCTGCGCAAAAGCGGGTCATAAGGCTTGTTAAGGCTGCCATTGTCCTCGTCTTTTCTTGGCCGAGGTGTCTGGCGAGCCACTCGTCCCAGATGCTATGTTTGAAGGCCGCTAAGGCTTCGGCATCCGAACAATCGACAATTTGATTCTTCTTAGTGAGGAATCTGTTCCAAAGCTTGCTGGCGGACTCTCCGGGTTGTTGAATTATGTGACTTAAATCGTCCGCATTCGGAGGCCGGACATAGGTCCCTTGAAAATTGGCCCTGAAAGCATCCTCGAGTTCCTCCCAACTTCCAATTGAATTTTCAGGGAGGCTTTTCAACCAGTATCGAGCTGGTCCCTTCAACTTGAGGGGAAGGTATTTGATGGCGTGGAGGTCGTCCCCACGAGCCATGTGGATATGCAGGATAAAATCCTCGATCCAGACCCCGGGGTTTGTAATTTCGTCATATGCCTCTATGTTTACGGGTTTAAAACCCTGTGGGAATTCGTGGTCCAGCACCTTTTCGATGAAGCACAGGGGGTGAGCAGCCCCTCTATATCTGGACGTGTTGTGGTATGCCGTCGACTGTTGTTGCATCCGGTACTGATTCTGAACTGGTATGCCGTCGGTCTGATCGTTTTGGTGACCGTAGTCCTGCGCCGGGGCGTGTCCTTTAGATCCGTAGATGGACCTGGACGCGCCAGTCTTTTTATCTAGGAGCTCACGCAAATCATGTGCAGCGTCGGTAGCTGCTTTATTGCAGTTGCGAAGTGGTTTGTCCGGCCTCCTGGCCGTATTGTTTTTTGGTGGAACGGCCTCATCATCGAATTCTGGCAGCAGCTTGCGTTTTGGGTAGCTCTTTGTGTGGCAATCGTCGCCGTACTTTTCTTCAGTGTTTAGGACTTTATTCCATCTGCAATTGAGCGTTTCCTATGTGGCCTTATGCCTTTGCTTCTACTTCTTTAGACTTCTCGAAGTGTCCATAAGCCTTCTGTGGAGGTTATCTCATTCCAAGCGTG